>NW_009637379.1:26162-32561 GCF_000690535.1 Cariama cristata | reverse complement strand
CTGTCATGGGCAAAATGGACTTGACTTGGAGCAGATTAATTTATTGCCAATTAAAAATAGAGTAGGATAGTGGGCAAAAAGCCCCCCACCTTCCCTCACCCTTCCCCGTTTCCCAGGCTCAACTTCAATTCTTCATTCCCAACTTGTCTACCTCCTCTTCGTGAAGCAGTGCAGGATGGTGAGGAACAGAGGTTGCAGTCAGTTGATAAGTCTTCATCTCTGCCACTCCATCCTCACTGGTTTCCTCTGCTCCAGTATGGGCTCTTGTACGGGGTTTATGTGGCAAGGTTTTGGTACTGGGGGGTGCTGCAGGAGTGCCTTCTGTCAGAAGATGCCAGAAGCTGCTCCTTTGTTGGACAGAGCTGGTTCCAGCCAGCTGCAAAACAGACCCACTACTGGCCAAAGCTGAGGCAGTCAGTGATATGGTAACATATTTAAGGAGGGTAAAAAACACTCTACAACAGCAGACAGCAGATTGGAGCGAGAATATGTGAGAGAAACAGGCACCAAGGGCAGTGCAAAAGGAGGTACTTCAGGCACTGGACCAGAGATTCCTCTGCAGGCTCTGGTGAAGACCATGGTGAGGCAGGCTGTCTGCCTGTATCCTGTGGAGGACCCCACACTGGAGCAGGTGGATGTGCCCTGAAGGAAGCTGTGACCCCTTGGAGAGCCCACGCTGGAGCAGGCTCCTGACAGGACCTGCGACCCATGGAGGGGAGCCCATGCAGGAACATGTTTTCTGGCAGGACTGTGACCCTGTGTGGGACCCACACTGGAGCCATCCATTCCTAAAGGACTGTACCCTGTGAAAAGACCCACAGTGCAGAAGTTCTTGAAGAACTGTGGCCTGTGAGAAGGACCTACTTTGGAGAAGGTCATGAAAACGTGTCTCCCATGGGAGGGACTCCAGACTGGAGCAGGGGAAGAGTGTGAGGAGGAAGGAGCAACAGAGACAAAATGTTATGAACTGACTGAAACCTCTGTTCCCCATTGCCCTGCACCTTTTGCGGGGAGGAATTAAAGGAGTTGGAAATGAGGTTGAGCCCAGGAAAAAGGGAGGGAGGGGTGAGGTGTTTTTAAATTTGTTCTTATTTCTTATTATCCTGCTCTATTTCATTGGCAATAAATCAAATCAGTTTCTCCAAGTCAAGTCTATTTTGCCTGTGGTGGTAATTGGTGAGTGATCTCCCTGTTCTTGTCTCAGCTCATGAGCCTTTTTCATCTTGTTTTCTCCTCCTGTCCTACTGAGGAGGGGCAGTGAGAGAGTGACTTGATTAACTCGCCACAGATCTCCACAGTCTACTGTCCTTTGTGAAGTGCTCCAGTGTGAGCCCTTCCCGTGGGCTGCATTTCTTCAAGAACTGCTCCAACGTGGGTCCCTTCCATTAGGTACAACCCATAAGGAAGAGACTGCTCCAAGCAAGGATCCCCCACAGGCCACAATTTCTGCCAGAAAACATGCTCCTGTGTGGGTTTCTCTCCATGGGCTGCAGCTTCCCTCAGGGTGTCTCCATCTGCTGCAACGTGGGACTCTTCACAGGTTGTGGTGTGGAAATCTCCTTCACCATTGACTAACCTCCATGGGCTGCCGGGGGACAGCCGGCCTCACTGTGGGCTGCACCATGGGCTGGTGGGGAATCTCTGCTCCGGGCCTGCAGCACCTCCTCCCCTCCTGCTGCACTGGCCTGAGGGTCTGCAGGGCTGTTTTTCTCATGTTATCCTCAGTCCTCTCACACTCTGCTGTGCAGCATTTTTTTTAATTTTCTTAAATATGCTTTCCTAGACATTGCAGTATTTTTTCATTTTCTTAAATGTGCTTTCCTAGAGATGCCGTCATCTTGGCCTGATAGAACTCTACTAAAATATTTTATGGTGGTTTCTTTGACCTAAATATACAGAAGACAAAAATTAAAACACTATTTTGTCTGTTAGCTATCTCTACTATTTATATTCTTCCATAAATAACTCCAGTTTTATTCTTCTTGTAGGTTAGCCTTGTCTAACAGCCAAACACCCACCTAGCTACTCGTTCCCTTCTCAACAGGACTGGGACGGGGGGAGGGGGAGAGGGGGAATTGGAATTGGAATGAAAAAGCTCGTGAGTTGAGATAAATACAGAGAGATTACTTACCAGTTACTGCTGAGGGCAAAACAGATTTGACTTGAGGAAAATTAGTTCTAATTTATTATTAGTTAAGATGGATTCATGTACTGAGAAACAAAAAGGCAAACATTGAAACAATACCTTTCCTGCCTCTTTCCCAGGCTTAACTTCACTTAAATACACTTTCTTAAGTTCTTAAATGCACTTTCCCAGAGGTGCCGCCATCTTGGCTGAGGGGCTCAGCTGTACCCCGTGGTGGGTCTGTTGGAACTGGCTGTGTCCGGCATGGGGCAGCCCCGACCTCTCCTCGCTGAGACTGCCCTGCAGTGGCCCCTGCTAGTGCCTGAGCATCTGCATCCAGCACAGTGGTTTTCATTTCACAATTAAGAACAAGTTACAGGGAGGTCAGGTTTTTTACCTTACCAATTAAAATGTGAAGTTCCATGATTCTTCTTACAGAGTATCCGTTTTGATAATCATAGTAATATTTCATGGCAGCGTTGAGGTAGCATTTATGCTGCAGTATTCACTTGGTTGACTTGGGAGTTGTCAGTCATACCTTATTTCAGTGAAGTGATATCTTACATAATTTGGGTTTTGCTCTTGTTGCACAATACTGTGTGAGAATGACATCTTAGATGCCCAGGAATGCAAGATGAACTTCCTGTGGAATCTAGCAGTGGCCACGCATTTGTACCATTCTCTGTAACTTTGATTTAAATGTTATGTTACTTTCCGGTCCAGTCTGCAAGTGATTTGAAAAAAATTTAGGGTATGGTTCAACACATACCTCAGCAGTTATCCGCCAAATCACTATCCTTATCAGCCTTAGTAGTCCTTTCAGCTTCTAGTTATAAGCCCTGTGAACCCACATTATAAAGGCTTCTGAGAACAGTTTCTTTGGCATTGTTATCAAACAAATTATTTTTTACAAACATTTGATTATAAGAGATTACTCTCATACTGTCTGCAAAGTTTAACCAATGATAAAAATCACAATACATTTTCTATAATTAAGTGTAACTGTCCATTTATTGAGATTTTAACCAGCTAATTCTACTTCTGTCTATGAGTGGTATTAAAATAAATAGTTTTGTATGTATCATTTTCAGGTGGAAATGAATGTTATTAGAAAGAGTAAAACTTTCAAGCTATTGTCATGATTTACTACCCTTTTATCTTTATATGCTTGGAAAGTGTGGGAAGTAGTCCACTGTTGTGACACTGCTGAAATAGATGATAAATGAAGCTCTGTAAATAGTGAAAATATGAGGAGGGTGATTAAGTCTGACAATTCTCATGTAAAAAAACTTGAGATGATAAATATCTCCTGTGATTAGTTATTAATTTAGTGCAAGGGACTAGCATCAGCCTAAACAATTTTATGAGTTGTGGCATAAAGAAAGTTTTGGAAGATAGGTATGCACTTGTTAAGCTAAAGGAGAAATTGCTTAGACTTGATTACTAACAATTAAAAATGGCAGACCTGACACAAAGGTGGCTTGACTATTTTCTGTATGATGTAGCTTACAGAAATTAAGAAAGTGCAATGTTCCCTGAAGGCATGGAAATGGCAGTATGTTATAAATCTGAGTCCCTAGTGCGTCATGAAAATGGAAAGGTTTTGTATATATGTTATTTCCATACAGATGAAGTATTTCCAGTGTTATAATTTGAAGTAGTATAGAAAAATAAAAAAATCCAACCTACTAATGGTCAGAAAAGAAGATGCAGTCCTTATTGCAATTGCCATTGCATTCTAAGGTTACAACCTATAATTTGCCATGCAGTCAGAAGAGACACAGTACCTGAAAAAAGAGAGAAGGAGGGTTGTCTGCCTTGATTTACTGCACTGACTATATTGTTTAGGTTCTGTCAGTATATCCATTATAAATACCATCTGGAAGGAGCATACCCATATTCTAAATTTACTTTAGGCTATTCCGTGCTGCATGGGTTATAAGATCAAAATTAAAGTAATTTTGCAATTATTTTTTTTGGTTCTTTTTTTTTTTTGGTGTGTAGGTAAGCATAAGACCTGTGTTATTGGTGGGATCGTGCGTCATGTAAACAAGAAATGTGTTAGATGCTATATGCTAATTGCCTTCAATCCTGATCAGGTTAACTCAATGATCCCCCCTTTTTCTCTGGTTAAAATCAAAGAATGCTGGTACATGCAGATTTTTCTATGATGTTTAATGTAGTTATTTTTGTGTGTTTAGAATTCAAGATTAATCAACAAGTACTGACTTGTAAAGGAGATGAAAAATTAATGTACCTTTGGGAAGTTACAGTAAGCTTAAAGAGGAAGATGGTGTTGAAATCGAAGTTGAGCTGACAGAATGAATCACTAAGTAGTTCCGGAATTGGCAGTAATAATGTAATGAGGAAAATACCCAGTAACTTAAACTGAAAGTGGTGATCATGGTGATGCCTGTAGGGTATAGGCAGTGAACACGAAGTGAGTAATGCAAAGAAAAAGAAAATAATTAAAAAAATCTAAACAGTGACTTGCATTTGGATTGGAGTCTCGTTGACTTCTCTGCATATGTACTGATTTTTCAGAACTGTGTTGAAGTGGTTTGAGACTTCCTTCAGTCTGTCTATCTAGTGTTTAATGTGATGGAGTGAGGAAAAAACTGGTGTATACACATGTCTGTGTGCCAGAGAGGAGCTGGAACTCAGCCAGCTTATACAGCTAACTCTCGGAGGTGCAGTGTTTCCAAGCCTCCCAGTTCTAATACACAGAAGACAGGAAACACCCTACCTGCTCATTAAATACAGCCTGAACTTTTCAGTGGCAGCAATTTTTATAATCTGTAGAGCATTCTCTGGCATTATGCCATACCTGGAATACTGTGTTCATTTCTGGGCTCCCCAGTACAAGACAGACATGGACATACTGGAGAGGGTCCTGCAAAAGGCTGCAAATATGATGAAGGAACTGGAGCATCTCTCGTATGAGGAAAGGCTGAGAGCTGGGACTGTTCAGCCTGAAGAACAGAAGGGTCAGGTGCATCTCATGAATTTATGTAAACACCTGAAGGGAGGGAGCAAAGGGGACAGAGCCAGGCTCTTTTCAGCAGTGCCCAGTGCCAGGACCAGAGGCAATGGGCAGAGACTGAAGCACAGGAGGTTCCCTCTGAACATGAGGAAACGCTTTTTCACTATGAGGGTGACTGGGCACTGAGACAGGTTGCCCAGGGAGGTGGTGGAGTCTCCCACCTTGGAGACAAGGGCTCTAGGTGGTCCTACTTGAGCAGGAGGTTGGCCCAGATGACCTCCAGAGGTCTGTGCCAACCTCAGCCATTCTGTCATTCGCATACTAACAGTTGCAGTTAGAGAGAGTTTGTGTTTTGATTATGCAGTTAAGAAAACTGGAGGTAGAGTAAGTGAGCTTCGCCGTAGCAGCCATCTTCCTTGCTGGCTCCTGACTTTTCAAGGTTTATCATGATGTGTTTTGACAGACCGTTATCTCCTGATTCTGGAAAATATATTGGCTGAGTAGGACCTGAAGAAGGTCCTCAAGGAATGTAAGACTTACTGACATTGTTGTCATAGATATTGCTTACAGTGAAGAGTGAGAAAAACGTGGTTTCTGCTCTCATTTTTTTCCCTGTCTCCTCCAGTACCAATTACCTCCTCCTACTCGGTCTTATTTCTTGTCTGTCTTTCTTCTCCCTTCAGATTTCATCTAATAAGAGTCTCATTTATATAGCCAATGGCATTTAACAGATGGTTGTGAGCCTGTGGTAGTGGGTGAGTTAAGAGCAATGTCAGAAGTTGTGCGCTGGAAGGGGTTTGCCAGGTTGCAGTCCATCCAGACGGCTGTCTGTAGTCTGATACTGTTGCAGCATAGTTGAAAACATTGTTTCCAAAGACAGAGACTGTTTTCTATGTATGATGTCATCCCTAAACTGCCTCCTACTGGCCTGGCAACACTTTCCTGCCTTTTTTTTTTTTAAAAAAAAAAAAGGCAGGACTAGGGTTGAGCACCATCGTCAGTCTCTAATCCTAAGCAATTTTGGGTTTTGCCAAAAGAGGAGTGCTAATACAATCTTTCTATGACCTAAAAAATTGCTGGAAAAGCAGTTTCTTTAGAAATTCTCCATGTTTCTGAAGGGTAGACTTAAACTAGTTTACAAGTACTTAGTACTTTGTATTTCAGATTTTTGTATTTTTCTCCATGAATTCAAAACATTTTTAAAGATGGTTATTGCCATTCACATGATCAGTCAGTATTTCTGATGAAAATCCCATCTGTATTTAATTGTTTAGTTTTATACAGGGAAAGA
>NW_009637379.1:25848-26125 GCF_000690535.1 Cariama cristata | reverse complement strand
AGTAGTACTTCTGTTTCCATTGTGAAAAGAGATCATGTTACCATTTGAGATGCTGCAGCTGGCTGGATTTACCAAGACCTGCCGATTTGTCATTAGTAGAGGCTCTTTTTGGATCTTTGCTGGAAGCATATGGATCTCTAGTAAAGGAAAAGTTCTCCAAATAATGAGAGAAGTATCTTCTGGAGGAACAGCACTGCCAATAGTATTTTCCTAGCTTCTTTCTTAAGTTTTCCACAGTCAGGGAAAGCAAGCTACAATGAAATATTAACCTGTTTGG
>NW_009637379.1:0-25835 GCF_000690535.1 Cariama cristata | reverse complement strand
AAATAGATTTCTCTTTTGTTTGCTGTTAGGACAAGAGTCTTCACAAATAGAAATGACAAGTCATTAATGATTAATACTCTAATTCTATTCCTATAAAATGAACTAATGTGCTTTTAAATGAATGTTCTATAGAAATCAGCAAAACAACCAGCCATACATGATACTTCTGGCATCACACAAAAAAATTTGTGTGTTAAAATAGACTTCACACTTGTTATCCGAGGTTAGTGAAATTAAAGTTTTGGAATGTTTTCTGACATTTTGATATTGTTTCCATTTTATTTATTTTTTGTTATTTTTCTTTCAAAATGTATATATTTTTGAGTTTATGCTTTTTGTTTATTTCGTATTTTTATTGTATACAAATATATGCATACATATGTAACATAGTGTGTATGTAACAAAGAGAACTTTGAACATAGTATGCTGTGTTTTCTGGGTGGGTCATAACAGTTTTTTGCTTTTGTGTAGGCATGCTGAAGGTGTTGAATGAATGTTTCCTATTTAGGGAAGTCTTAAGTCTAGATAAGAGTTAGATCTAGGTAAGTTTCTAAATCTGAGTTGTTATAATTTGTTTACTTCAGGAGTAGCATATCAGATGGTGGTATTTTTTTGGTTGAAGCCAAAGTATGTTCCAGTTTCAGACTTTACCAGGAGTTATGCATGCTAAACTCTCTGTGCCAAAACCTGAGTCTGGATGCAGCATCCAAAAAGCCTGGGTGCAAGAAAGCATCAGTCATTTGCTGCTTGCAGACCCTGCCTAGTACAGAGTGGAGCAAAACCCAGAGGCTAATTTTGGTCGTCTACCTATTATTTAAACAATGGGAATTCATTTATAAAACTGAATTTTGAACTTACAGATGTGTATAGTGGATTATCTCTTAATTCTTCTGTTCTCCTCTGATTCTTTCCTGTCAAAAATTACTATTAGCTAAACTTCATTAAGAGTTATACAGTACTGCCAAGCCAGAAAATTGAGCATGAGTTGATTTTAAAAAAAAAAGGGGGGGGAAGGCATACTGGATTGGAAGAGTACTGACATAAATTTGATTTTCACAATAGGAACAGGAGATAAAAGACCTTTTATAGTTCTCAATTAATTGTACACTTGGTATAAAATATAAAATGCATTCATTCACACATATGTTCAGCATGTTTATAAATCATACACTGATTGACCTAACATCTAACAAACTTAATTTTGTATGTTTTTGATTACTGTGACTGAGAAGTTACCTGTTTATGTACTTCAGAAAAAAGCACTCTTTAAGTGTTTATTTCCTTACTAGAATCTCTTCAGGTACACTTTTCTCGCAAAGTCTAGATATCATTCTGTTGTAGAAATTCTTTTTCCGTGCTGATCTTGGCAGCTATCTATCAACAAGGCATAACAATAAGCTTGTTAGACTGAACAGTGTATAAAATCTTATGAAGCAAGGCCTGTCAGATGGCATTCAAATACTCATGCAGTCTTTTCAGATATTGGAAGTACTTTCCTACTATGAATAAAGTATTTAAAGCAGAAGGTCTTAGCTTCAAAATTTTATAGCTCTATTGTTTACAGTCTAAGTGTTTCTTTTGGCTGATAGTTTTCAGTGGTTTCCTTTTCTACAAATCTGTATGCAGTGATTATGATTTTTTTAAGTGATCCTTTAGATTTTGACATATGTAGGCTATATTGAGAGAATAACTTTCCTCAGGTATTTGATATAGGCTAGATGTTTTAAGATCTGCGTTTTAAAAATCTGCAGGAAAAAACCTAAAAATATTAAATAGTTTGGTTAAAATTCAGATGAATAATACTGTATTGTGACTATACTTGTGTTTACTGATATGAGACAATTCACTAAGAGTTCATATAGATAGTGTAAATCTGTAGTCATTTAGACTCTTCTCATATAAACACATGTAACTTCCATATCTGAGTTCTAACAATGTTTAAAACTTTTGCTAATAGAACAGAAATGTAATTGATCATTTAGACTTTAAAGAAAGTGTTTCTCTAATCTCTATTGCAAACTATAGTCTCATTTCTACTTTCAGATATGTCAATTAAATATTCGCCAGTTGAATCTGGCTTATAAAGTTTGTGCCATCCTTTAGCATTTTGGCAGGGGAAAAATAAAAAGTGTGTGCACAAGCTTTCATCCATTAGTTGTCTTCTGGCCTGGGAGACTCTGACAGAAATTTAAAATGATATTAGACTCCTCTGTGGCAAACAAACAAGAAGGAAAATACATTCTGTGCAAGATAGTTGTGCTCAGTGGTCTCCATTTGGACTGTTTTCCCGCTGGTTTCTTGTTTCTTTGTTGATAACAGTAGTACCAGAATTGCCTATATTTGTTGTAGCATGGACCTGACTGAGCTGACTGTTGGTTCCTTGGCTCTTTCAGGCTTTTGTCATGCGCTGTCCAGGTGCTCCCAGCAGCTTCACTTAATTATCCTTTAAAAAGAGTTCACTTCGCAGTGATCATCCTTTCCAATTTGTTTGCACATTACCTTTTATTTGTCTTTATTATTTTCTTTATTGTTAGTATTTTGAGTCGAGTCTCTATCTCCTGTTTGTACAGTATTTAATGCAATCTTCAGCCCAGTCTTCGTGTTGGCAAGACAGTGTTCTAGCTGTATGCCCTAGCTTGTGAGGGATGAGAAGACAGGCTGCTGTGCCTCTGTGTCTTAGTAAATTTGTCCTTGCAGTCAGAAGCTGTGATTCCAGACCCTGCATGCTACCATCAGACAGTGGATGAACAAAACCGTTGGTGTACTAAAGTACACTGATGGTTTAGGTAATGATTTTCAACTATTTCCCTAGACATTCCCAACACATATTTTTGCAGTCCTGAGGTCCTAAGACAAGGACTCAAAAAATGAGCTTACAACTAAAATATATCACTTGGTCTTCACTTTAATTTCAGGAAATTATTCTATCTTCTCTTTCAGGCTTCATTTTACATATATACTTTGAGTATTCAAAGGGTAAAATAAAGTATTGAAGAGCAAAATAAAGCCCTTCTTCCTGAGACTGCAAATTATGTTAGTCATTGTATCAGGAAAGAAGGCCTTAGAAGCATGCACCCTTCTTTGTATACTGCCTATTGCTTGTCACAATTAGTCTTTTTCAGCATATGCCTTGAAAATAGTAGTATTAAATAGACACATCAAAGTAACTTTTGTTGTAGTAAGTCATGTGATCATACAAAGATTGATATATAATGTTCAATTGCATCTTAAAAGGACTATGGGAAAAGCAAATAGTGGGGTTTTGGTTTTTTTTACGTACTTTGGATGAGCAACAGGTCTAAGTTTATAGTATCTTGAAATCCACTGGTGGTATAGTTTAGATAAGTAACACAGCTGTGTTCAAGTTAAAAAAAAAAAAAACAACCACCACACACCATTTGAATAGCAATGCACTTGTAAATATCTAGAGGCAAGAGTTGCACAAAAATCCCTCCACTTTTGGAAACAGAAGTTCTTTCAACAAATATATATGTTGTTAATTACTCTTACAAAATACTTTCAGAATGTGAGATTGCAAGTGATTTAAACCATTACTTTTACTCACACTGTGTAAGTACAGATGATGTTTTGCAATTTTTGCCATAAAGATTTCATAATGTAATATAATACTTTAATGTTTCCTGAAATTTCAAGATTTTTTTTGCTCTGAAATATGAAGTGCTGTATAACATCCATATATGTAAATATAGACATGTGCATGCATGTTATGCAGAATTTGTTCAGGAACCTCAAAGAATTTTTGTACAGAATTTTCCATAAAGACTGTATGTTTGAACGTAGAAGGAGAAATTTTACTGATAAATGTACGGTGTCAAGACTTTTAAAGTCATACATCAAGATCTAATACTTTTCTAGAAATATTAGATTAAAACTAATAATATTATATAATTAAATCTGTTTTATGAACTTAATCTTAGAAAATTGATATGATTCCCCCAAGCTTATCATAACACCACTTTTAGAAACAGGATTAAGATCTTAATAATACTTACACATTCTCCAATAAATTAATTTCACTGTTTTTCCACAGATGCCTTGCTAGTAGCTGTCTTGTAAAGTAATCCCTTCCTAAAACAGGATACTCTCTAGTTTCCCGTTAACAATCATGGGTATTTTGATTAATGGTGTAGCAGAAAGATCAGAATATATTAGTTTTTTGTCATCTTACCTTTGGCATCACACAGCAAGTACCTGCAGAGCAGAGGAAGGGGTAATGAAAAATGAGGAGACAGGTCTGATACTAAATTATCTGATGTAAAATCCGGCTGTTAGGAATTACTAAGCCTTCTTGACATGCATCGGTGGATTAGACTGTGTCTGTATAAAACTAGATACTCATTTTACTACTTACAAAACAGGACCTCTGAGTGAGCCAAAGGATAGGTGAAAGTGTCAATTGTCCAGAAAAAAAACTCTTATTATGGTAGTAGTGAAGGACACAAATGTGCATTTAGGACACAGTATTTGGGAGATTGGATGATGTGGAGTATTTCTAACGTATTTGTAAGTCTTCATTATAGTATATGACTTTAAGACAATTTTTTTTATTCCAGCTTTCACTCATGAATGTAAGTGTAAAATGCTATTCTGCTGTATCAACAGTATGAAAAGGTGATTAGGAATCTCTAACTTTTGCCTTTTATTTAATGTGTGTGGGAAACGATAGAGGTGATGGTTTGTCTAATTGCTCTACTGTAGTTACAATTATAAAGAAAAGGTCAATCTAGTCATTGTCAATTAAACTACAAAGGAAAATACGTTTATAGGCCTGAAGAACCATTATGTCAATTTTATGCTGTTCATCAGTGTGTAACACATTTGCTAGGATATATAAATCTTATCTTTCTTGGAATTACAGCAGACTTGCTCTATTACAGGCACTTGCTGCTGCTGAGTAGAGATAACCTTAAGTATTGTCTGTTAATTGCACATTCTTTCATTGATGCATGTTTCTCGAGATTTGTGTACAGTAAAACCTGGCTACTTTAATGAATAGAAATAGATGTGCCAGATTGCAATTCGACCTTTCTGTTTTCATATAGTTAAGACACAACGGGTGACAAGACGAAATCTGTCGTATAACAGCTTGTAGCTGCTATAGTTGTGTTGGCATCAACTTCAACAAATGATATGGGGATACTTGTTAAAATTGCAAATGCTCTGTTTTAGGTGCCCTCCCTGCCCTTTGGGAAAGTTTAGTATCTTTTGTGGGTACTATTGTAGGGGATACTTCTTTTGTAAGGACTTTGTGTACTATGGTTTCTCTTAACTGGTGGGTGACAACGGGATGAGCAAACATGACAAAGTAAGTCAACCATGTAAATACAAATATTAAGTGAAACTCCAGCCTTTATGATTGGCCAGTGGATATTTTGTCTTTCTGTCCTGTATTCTAGTATGATTAACAAAGTGACCCTCTTTTTCACCTTGCTAGTTTGTTAATGGGAAAAGTTATCTTCAAGTGGCAATACCATCTCCGTGTTGGTCTGGCTGGCTACTGCAGCCACCTCTAACTTAGTCAAGTTTAGCTGTATATGGGTGGACAATATAAAATGAGTTTACTGTACTCTGCAGCTTTAGGGAGCGATTATCATTTTTTTTCATCTCTTGTTGCTCTGCCAGGTGAAGCTTAGATCAACCCTCACAATCAGTCTTCTCATCATAGTGGTGCAGACTAACATTTTGGGATATGGAAGAGTTTGGCACAATCATAGCAGTAATAGGAAATAGTCTTGTGGATTCAAGTTCCATTAGAGCAAAACTTCTTGTTAAAAAATAGGAGCTTGAGAAGAAAAAGTTAAGTATTTTCCAGCAGTACAATATTTTCCAGTGTTGTGTGTCTCTTATGCAGCTTTTAGGAAGTCTTTGTTTCAAGTGGAGATGATAAAAATGTAGAACATGTTTTGTTGCTGGTAGCTGCATAATAAACTTCTTGTGAGTCTATTCCACAATTGCATTGAGGATGTAGTAGAGAATAGAAACAAAAAAGACAGTGAAACTGTTTTTTACCTACGTACTGAAATATACAAAATAATTTGATAAACTTGTTTTTTCCTTGTTAAAGGGAATGAAAAGTTTAATAGAGCCACTCTCCTTAAATCATTATTTTAGCTTCTTATAACTGAAGACACTGTCTTTCTTACCTGCCTTTGGATTTTGTACATAAAAATTATTGTTATAAACCTTACAAACACTATGTTATTACATAAGGAGATCACATGTATGCACTATGTTGAAATTTTAAAAAGTATTTTCCGCACCATTAAGGCAATATTGTTCAGGTTACTCTAGGAACACAAACATCCAGCAATGCAGTACTGTCTAAATGAGAGTATATGAGAGAAAAACAACCAACCAGCTCTTGACTAAGAATAAAATGCTCAATATGTAAGTAATAAATTTCATTCAGAATTAAACAGTAAAAAATACTGACCATTTCATCAAATCCATCTTAATGAGAGCACAGCATTCAGTAATGCAGAGTAAATTCTATTTCAGTTTCAGGTTCCTAATTTAACAAGGTGACACTGATCCGGAAACTCAGGTGATGCAAATATAAGATTATATTGCATTGTTACAAGGCCGATTTTTTTCCTGTTTACAAAGATTTTGAGACCTCCTTAACCTTTATATTGAACTTGCATAATCTGAAATGATTACAGAATTACAGCAAATATCTAGACTATCATCTGTTCAAAAACTCAAACTGGTAATTAGGCTAGACAAAGCCTTATTATTTATGCATTATGAATAATGCATAATAATGTTAAATATTGAACTAGTTAAGCTAATTTTAATATAGTACATATCAAAAAAAGACAGCAGTATCTTAACCATGATACTGTTTTTTCTACTTTTTTTTTCCCTACTCTTTCTCTTTCTCTCTTGCTCCTCTCCAGAATGCATACACAAAACAGAGGTCAGTTACCAGCATAATTCAATATAAGTACACTCCTGACAGCTATATTAATTGTGGTTATATTTCTATAGGTTGTCCTGAAAATGTGTTTTGCACTAAGACATTGTTGAGACTGTTTTTCATCCAAAAAAAAAGTGTCAAGGACTTTCACTGCGTGTTAACATCTTATCTGCAAATTCTGTTTGCTTTCGTTTAATCAGCAAGGAATAAATTAATTTTGAGGAAAATCTTCAGAAATGGAAGAACACTAAAAGTTTCAGAAAACTGGAAATAATTTCAAAGGAGTTGCACCAAAATGGATAGGTTGTTGAGGAACAATCTGACAGAAATAAGAGCCAATTCAATGGAAACACAAAAGATGTCTTTTAAAGACTGACCGTTACAATCAAGGTTAAAACTGATATTGAAGTTGTTACTGGTTTTCTTTGTGAAGAGTTCGGCAGAGGAACATAAAATATAGCAATCTATGATTAAATATTTGTACATGTGAAGTCCTGATTTCTTGTCTTCAGTAGAAATCACTCGAAATACAAAAATGTGAAAACCAGATTTCTGCGCTGTTGGAATATAATGAAAAAATAGAGTTTTTCTCCAAATAAACCAGTTATTAATCCACATGTCTGGAAATACCCTAAGAGAAAAGCGGAGTCTTTCGTCATACCTCAAAAAGAAAGGTTCTTGCTGTGTCAGACCACAAGTTGTTTTCTTATGTTGCCAACACCTTATAGAGCTGTATATGTCAAATTGGAACATTGAATCAGATTTAACCAAAAAAAGACGACTAGACATTGACTTAACCTTTCAATTATGCCTTTAATGTAAAGTTATTTTGTTAACATAAGGTAGGAACATTGGAAATACAAACATAGGAAATACAGTGTTGAAAGATGGATTGCTTTTGAGATACATTCTCTGGCAAAGTGGTAGAGATATTCACAGAGTTATTTGTAGCCGTGGAGGTATCCGAGATACCTAGAAGGCAAAATGGCAAATACCAGGGCACCATGTTTAGAAAGAGGGTGTACAACAGTAACATAAGGCAAGGCATAGATAGCTGCTTAGAGCTGGACCCAGAAGAACAGGAACTGTGAGCCAGCTGAGGGTTGTTGGTTTTTTTTATTTAGGTGTGTAGATGTGCATAATTCAAAAGAACATATGTGACAGAATGGCCATGCAGCTGCTGTTTCTTGTGAAGCATTTGCCCATATGTCACCTGGCTGACTGCAAGTCCTACAAGACCCTCCATAGGTTCCTGGACAACCTTACCTTGGCGTATTTAGAGCAAGTTTTGGAGTTATTTCAGGATCCCATCATTTGTTGTGTTTTGAATCGACATTTTTGCCATGCAGTGCGTTTTTGATCACTTCCTTTTCAGGGCTCACAGGAAATCCTCGTGAAAGGCAAATCAATGTTTGATGGACCAATGATGCTCTCTCCTTCCATACTCTGTGTACCTCTGTGTAGCATCTTTTTTGGTTGTATTTATGGCTTTGTTTTGGTTTTTTTTTAAAGAAACATTTGATGAAATGGTGAGATTTAATAGCGCTGGTATTACTAGGAGCTATGCCTCAGAATTGCAGGTGTTGTGGGTGTGAAGTGGGAATGGAGTAAAGATCTCATCAGACTAGAGTCTCCTGGTTATTTTCCAAAGGAAAGAATAAACTGATAGTATGTGGGGCTATATACTATGTCTAGATATTTATGTTTGTATTAGTTTATATTGTAAGTGAAGTTGTGGCTGTTGTTTATCCCATTCATCTCATGTATGTGTTATCTGGTTACAGAGTCAAACATTCTGGCAGATAAATCTTAGTGCTTTCAGCAGAAAGCTATAGAACAACAGGTTGCAGGGAGAATTGTGTCAGGGTTGGAGGCACTATGACCTTTGCACTTCTTGTATGGAAAACAAAGGACAAGATGGAAGCTGTTGGACTGATTATTATTTCATAACCTTTGAAAAGTCAGGTGATGTAGGATATTTGTTGTTTGGGGGCTTTGATAGACCTTGTAAAATAATTTTCCATTACAAGTGTGTTTCTGAGGATCTACAACAAAGTAGAGCTTGGACACATGCAGTGCTTGTCTTGAGCTCTTGGTACACAAAGCCAGGACACTGGGCTTGTGGGAGGGCTCCATGGATTGAGACGCTGAAATTAACAAGCTGAAATAGTGTGGTGTGTGGTGTTCAGTAGTTCAGGTTTGACCTACACTTTTTGCTAAATGTTATTTGTTCAATAATGTATGCTCAAAAATTATGAAAGAGTAGTTGAATCTTAGTTTTAATTTAGTTCCTGAGAATTTTTGTTTTTAACGTCATCCTGTATTCCAAGCAGAATGAGCTTTATACTTAAGAGAAAGAAGAAAACGTTATGTATTTGTTCACATAATAGATTGGTTGAAAAAGAAAATTAAGAAATGCTGAGACATTGTGGGAAATTGTATGGTCCTGTGAATATGGTCTCAGAGTCGAGTGCTATTATAGGCTTTACTGTTACTGTCTTTTTTAGCTTAACTCATTTAAACTCTCAATGTCTCCATTCCTTCCTTTATAAAATAGTAAGAAGAAATGATCTTTTTAAGGACTGCTAATTAAAAGATCACAAATATCTATTGTTTCATCCACAAAGCACAGCTGAAGTGCAGAGAGATCATTCATTGTATAAATTGGGAATTGAATGTGAGAAAAGCAGAAATGGCTATGTTTCAATATCTAATAATTTGAGTATCTGTCTTAAGATTTAAGAGTCTGATACCATACATCAGATCTGTAGTATTTGTAGCTCTGCAAGATTCTTTTAATATACTGAAAAAAGACTAAATGAAGTAGAGTGTAGTATCATTTATTTATAAAGACAGCATTTTATAGATTAGAGATTTACTGTATTCATTTTTCATTTGTGCTGTTCTTCGCCCCCAAAAAGAAGTAAGAATCTATTAAATACTTGCAGAAAGAGATCAGAATGCATCACTTGCTGATGTAGTACTGGGAATTCTCTAATACATAACAGAAGGTGACATTTGTAGCTGTAGTATTCCCTTGCAAGGGACATAACACTTGATTGCTTGGGAAGTTTCTTCTTTCTTCTTCCCTGGTAGTCTTATCACATTTATTTCTTTCTCAAGCAACAAAATAGAGACTATAAAATATTTATTCATAAATTTAAAGACTAGTCTGGCTCATATTTATAAATCCAATTTTTAGATCCTTCAGAATGAAGTTAATATTATCTTTCTTTTACTTTAGAATGTTACTCTTGCTTTTTCCATGCATTTTGCTTTCTTAGTTTGAACCTAGGTTGGTGCCATATATTCAGAGAGATTGGTAAGAGATCAATAGTCATTCATTATTTGTATGTATATCTTCTAGGTGTGTATCAAATTACAGCTGGTAAAAATCTGTGGATGATACAAAAAGGAGGGAAGTAGTAAATAACAGTGAAGATAGACTGTTGATGCCAAGCCATCTAGATTATTTTAGTGAACTAAGCCCACGCTGAGAAAAATGAACTTTAGTATAGACATATACAAAACTGTGTATCTAGGAACAAAGAATCCAGAATATATCTGCACAATGGGGACAAAGTTACACCTTTGAGAGCAATGATTCTGAAACAGATTTAGGGATTATGAAGAGTAAAGTGAACTCAAGCTGCTATCTAAATGTGACAAAACATTTATTGAAAGGGGCTAGCATGAAGGAGATTACTTCATCTTTGCATATATTCTTAAAAAGAATAATACCACACTGTGACAAGCAGTTCCCATACTAATATTTTTTAAAATAAAGGAAAATATTCAAAGGCAGTTACCTTGCAAAACAGATGTAAAAGAGTTTTAAGATAACAGTGAGATTTTTAAATCTGTAAATAGGAATGAAAGAACTTGTATTTGGAAATAGACATCTAAATCTGAAATGAAATACATTTTAAATAATAATTATATCTTAGAATGTTTTAAAGGAAAGTGAGTTCTGCATTGGTTTGGCTTTGGGGTTTTTTTTGCTTTTTCAGATTGTAACTGATATGTCTTAAATTTTCGACAAACCACTGGCTTACTAGTATATTATATAATTGGAATAGGATCATTCAGCCTGGACTTCAGGAGGTCTTTAGTCCAACTCCCTGCTCATAGCTGGATCAGCTGTGAGACCAGACCAGGACAGTTGAGTATCAGAGTCTCCAAGGACGAAGTCTACACAACCTCTCTGTGCAACCTGTACCAATGCTTAACTGTCCTCGTGGGGAAAAGGTCTGCAGTAGACACTCAATTTCAAACTCTTATTTCAACTGACAGGTTTTTTTTCTCATTCTCCCAGCATGCACCCCTGTTAAGAACCTTGCTCTGTCCTGTTGATGACCTTGTAAGTACAGGAAAACTGCTTTATGGCCCCCCTAAACATCTCTCCTCTGGGCTGAAAATGCCCTTCTCTCTCTGCCTCTCCTCACAGGGCCTGTGTTCCAGTCCCAGACCATCATGAAGGGATACCTTCGGCCTTACTTGTTGCCAGGGTGCACTCCTGGCTCATTTTCATTTTACTATCTTTCAAGACCCCAAATCCTTTTCTGGAATGCTACTTACCACCCAGTCAATCCACATTCTGTACCATTGCAAGGGGTTCTTCCCCTTGCAGACAAGGGCAGATGAAGATGATTAATAAATTTCAGATTGATTTACTGTAGTTATTTCATTGTTATAAAAATACTGTAGTTATTTCATTGTTATAAAAACTGATGTTTGAAAATCCTGAGAAATAGGAATTGTTTTGTAGGACCTTTGTGTGACATAAAAGCTTTATGTTTGCTTGCCATTTATATCAGGAGTTTGGTAACTGCACAAATTTATCATGGCTAACCTGTCTGTCTTAAGATGAGCTTGTTGAATGTTGCTTCAAATAGTACCACCTAGTTCAGAAAGTCATAACGGTGTCTTTAGGGAGAAAAAGAATGCCAATGGACTAACTATTGGTACTGTGCTACAGAACTCAAAAACTGAGTGAATACAGAATTGTTTAGATGTATAGAATGGCTAATTTCATTTTACTGCTATTCTTGAAAAATATTTGCAATTTTTCCATAGCTACTGTGTGCACATTCTTAGCATTTGTGGAGGTATTTTATAAATACGAATGTTGCACAAAACTCCTCTGTTTTTTATCAGTAAATCCAAATTAGTTTCTACCCATTTTCTGGCTTTTTTTTAGTGTAGCATGATGCCGTAGAATAGATCCCTGCAAATTCCCTAGGACTCTCATATGCCTGCCAAAATGGGCAAGCACACATGTAAAGTATTTTATTTCGCTTCATATACTATCTTTTTTTTTGCTTTTGTCATGTAACTGAAAGCATGGCTATACTGGGTATTACATAACCTACAGTAACCCTTAAAGAAAGTCTCATATAATGTATGCTTTAGGCAGTGATTACCCTCATAAATTCTGGTTCACAGTACATCTGTGTAATTATTGTTAAGGCCTTAGGATATTAGCAGGACTTTAAACAGACCATGTTTTTCTCTTTACATATTGTGTAATGCTTCTGTAATGTCTCAGAAAAAAAATCGGTATTTAGATACAATTAACCTAAAGAGCTTTTAAGAGATTACAAGTTGAGTCAGGCAAAATGGCATAAGCCCTTCATGTTTTATTAAAGAGCCTTCTTGAATGGTTTGTACTGTCCCATGGCTGCAACAACTTAAATGTGAAATTCTTCTTTTTCACTGGTTATAATCATTATTCTGTTTCATGTTTTATGCAAGCCATGTCTTAAGTAATCTTTTCATTTGAGCCTTGTGTTTAACTTACTCAGATTTAAGTTTTCTGTGGGAAAAGAAAGATATTCAGGAAAAGTCAAGCAACACAAGTAATTTATGAGAGCATATTTGAAGAGGAGACACTTAACATCAAACTGACAAGGTGTAAGTGCTTATAGTATGGTTTATGGATATGTATCTTAAATATATAAAAAAAAGCACATTCTGCTCATTGGAATACTTGGAAGGCATTGGCAAAACACTAGGGCTGATGAGGAACTACATTAAATTAAACATATTTCTTGAAGAAACACTGAGAAACACTTATTTTCAGTTTGCAGCTCAAGGTATTTGGTGTGATTATTTAGATAAGATGGGTGTAGTATCAGTAATTCTTTTTATGGGAAGAAACTAATGATAATAGACCAGTAAACTTTATTTATATTTTGTGAAGAACTGGAATTTATGCACTTAATTTTAGTAGAACCCCCTTTTTTAAAAAATGAGTGATTATGAAGAATATTGATGAAACTATACTCACAGGTGTAATTTACACAGATTTTATTAAAACCTTTGATGTTTTTTATTCTCTCTGTTAATGGAGGTTAGTATGATTAATGCAGATAAAGAAATACTTTTGCACTTCTTCCTTTTACTACCACTTACGTGATAAAAAAGTTTCCTGGAAAAAGCCGTCAGGATCATTTATGTATGCACTACCCATGTTAAAAATAACTAATACTGTCTTTGAAACTTTAAAATAGCATTTGATATTGATATTGCAAGTGTGATTTCTTCTTTCCCCACCTTTTTATTGTATTTAATTTCCGTCCCCTTTATATTTGGAAATTAATATTGGTAGAAATTATGTAGGACTATAGTTACCTGAGTTTCGTTTTCCAGTAAATTGAATTTAGTCTTTAAATGTAATTGCAGTTGCCTGATAACTAAAAAAAAAAAAAATGACTAAGCCCCAAAACAAAACCCACATAACTAGAGAACCGTACAACATTTATAGTTACCTCTCTGTGAATATGTTACACGGTCTGATGCAGATGTATATATTGCAATGCCCAAATGTAGTGTAAGATTATTATAAAGGGTTTGCTAAAATATCTAGGAAGGAACTAAATATTTAATAAATTACTACCTCACAGTTGTTGTTTATCATTCCATAGCCATCACTTAATGCTTTAATCATTGAAATCTGCAAACTGGCCACATGCATACTGATATTCCCTTGCAGTACAAAGGAGAAAAAGTTCATTATTGCAGTGTTCAGTAGAGTATTAGGCAATCTTTTTTTGTTTGGGTGGCCAAGAACTGACAACATGGTTGTATGCTACTTGACTAGGCAAGGATGGTAACTTAATATTAACGTTTGTGCTGGTTTTGGCTAGGTTAATTTTCTTCATAGTAGCTCGTATGTTTTGGATTTCTGCTTAAAACAGTGTTGGTAACACAGGGTTGTTTTAATTCTTGCTGAGCAGCGCTTACACAGAGTCAAGGCCTTTTCTGCTTCTCAACCCACTCCACCAGTGAGTAGGTTGGAGGTGCACAAGAAGCTGGGAGGGGACACAGCCAGGACAGGTGACCCCAACTGACCCAAGGGATATTCCATACCATATGGTATCATGCTGAGCATATAAAGCTGAGCGAAGAAGAAGGAAGCGGGGGATATTCAGAATGATGGCATTTGTCTTCCCAAGTAACTGTTAGGCATGATGGAGCCCTGCTTTCCTGGAGATGGCTGAACACCTGCCTGCCAATGGGAAGTGGTGAATGAATTACCTGTTTTGCTTTGCTTGCATGTGCAGCTTTTGCTTTACCTATTAACCTGTCTTTATCTCAACCCATGAGTTTTTTCACTTTCACTCTTCCAGTTCTCTTCCCCATCCCACCAGAAGAGAGTGAGCAAGAGGCTCTCTGGGGCTTAATTGCTGGCTGGGATTGTACCATGACAGTGTGCTAACAGCAGTCATCTATTCATGCCCTGTGCCTAGTCTAAATGAAAAGCAGTCTTTCGAACACAAAAGCTGAGGAGAAAGATTCATATTGAGCCCTAAAAGTGAAGGTGATTGACCAAGTCTAAGCAGGAGAATACTTACTTGAGAGTTGTTTGGAAAGCAGGGCAGGAAGCTGTTTCCTACTCTGTGGCTACTCAAAGTAGTGGTGCCATATGTTGCTAAGAGGAATGTTTGGTTTACCACAGAAAAAAAGAATACCAAAGTTATATTGTGTCTTGGTCTTTTAAGCAATCCAGGAGAATAAATTGTTACTATAAATTCACTTTCCAAACTAACTTGAGCAAAATACCTCTGAATTGCTAGTTATTTTTACTGTCTGAAGACTACATGGAACTTTTCTACTTTCATTGGGTAACACCATGGATAATCATTGTATGGAGTCTGTAAAAGAAAGAGCAGTGAGGGTCACTTGTTTCGTGAGAAGGTGATGAACCAGGAGCTTTATGGGTGCTAGAAGACTGTCACAACGGGGTTGTATATTCTGTTAAGAGATTCTAGCAAAGTAATACTCCTATGCCTGATAGAAGGTAGAACTCCCTCATCTGAAGTAACTAGTGATCTGCTTTTTTCTCCTGCTTGTTTGTATATGACTCCAAGTCACAAAATTACTTCAAAATAAACACATGAATAATTCTGTTCTTTTGATTGCTAAAATCTTGCTAATCTCATTTGGATATATTCCAGTGATTAACTTGAGATATACAGAAATACTTTGCTGAATTAACTCTTACATTGAGAGAGTGGAAGAAGGAGTTATAATCTCCTTGTACTGCAGTACTGCATCTTTCAAAAACTGCATTTGAATGAAACGACTATTGTGAGGCATATAAAAAAATCAACTTTTATTTCATTGGTGAGCTGATCTGATTAAAAGAATTGCAGATATTAGTTCAAGCACTTCATAAAGCTTTATTCCTGGGTAGAAGTGCTTGACAGTAACAACAAGCAAATGGTTGTGGAGTGTCTGTACTAGCACTTACGGTAGTTAAATTTCTGTTGTTTGTGAGCACATTAAAACCCAGTTAAGCATGTTGAATTTTTATCTGTGGAGATGAAGTCAGTCAGGTGTGTGTTGGTTCTACAACATCCAGACATTTGTGTTTTTACAGGACCACAATTTTTTTTAGTTCTCACAGCTCTGCATTATATTAGTTTTCTTGGCCCAGTTCACTCATGTCCTACTTTATCTACCCTATAAAAAACATCACAAAGTCTGATTCGTCTGCAGTGGATCTGCAGTAGGTTCCCTCTCTGTAAATCTGTGTGCCAAATGACAGTAGGAAAGGAGAAATACTTTCTTCAGAGGTAGTTTTCTTGGTATTATTTCCCAAAAGCTCTTTTAAGAAGAAATGGTGATAAAAGATTTATGAATTTTGTTTTAGCCAAAACCTGAAAATCTTGTCTCAGAGTTATATTTTAATTATACAGATACCAGATACCTAGAGGGCAAATAGTAGTTGCTTTTTCTTCGTGATACTGGTTGAAAAATGGTTGAAGCTAGTGCAGTATGCCAATTGTCATCTTAAAATGTGTGCATTTACAATAAAATCGTAGCTCTGAGGAATACAGACCCTTAACGTTTACGGATGGAGTTAAACCATGCTGTTGTTTGTCGGTATGTTTGCTTTATTTCTTTTCTTCACCATCTGCTTCCCTGAGGTAAGACACAACCGGATTGTGGGGCGTTGCAGGACCTCGGAGAGCAGCTGGGGCCCCCACTGCGTCCGGCTTTGGCGAGCCACACTCCCGGTAGCCTCAAGGCTTCCCAGGAATGGAGTATGTGTATCTGGCTAAGCATATCTCCTAGTGTCAGAGCTTTAATGAAATAATGAAATTTAGCAGCTTACTTGGAAACATGTGTTGATAGTTTTACTGTTTCTTGTCAATAAAGTGACCTCCCGAAATTTCTAAGTTGCTGTGTGAAAGCAAGTGGCCCAGAAACATGTGACACAACATAATTTCAGAGAGCCCTCCAAAGAGAAAGAAAAATACTCTACTTTAATCTCAATGTTCATGTTTTATTCAACAATAAGTACCATTTTTTGTGTGTTACATTTCCTTTACACAATACTGTGTACTAGTATAGTCTGTCTACATGGCTTTCATTTAGCGTACTATTGCATTTTTAATTCTTTAAACCCCAGCAAACTAACAGGAAACTACTGATGTAAAACTTGTCTTTGTTCTTTTTCCAAATTTCAAACTTCAAGTGTATTTCTGAAAAACAATAATTACAATTAAAATGCAATTACATGTAAAATGCAGAGGCAAAAGGAGTCAGCATACTGTAACAAACTGACAGTTTTAAAAATAATTGCCTGACATTTTTAAAAATAATTGCCTGGTATTTTGTGGACCGAGATTGTCACTTGAGTTGCTTTGAGTAGACTTGCAAAAAAGATATGGAACATTTGGAAGCTTAAAATGCATTCTGGAAATGGATACAGGTTTAGCTCATTAAACCACTATTAAGAGTCATGTGCTGCTGGAATAAAGTGTGGGGAAAAATTCCCATAAAAGAGAGAGAAGGAAAACATTGACTGCAAAATACTTACAGTTACAGTATAACCTGTGACTTTTCCCATGAAGTTGAAGTATACAAATAAGTAAATAGAAATATTTGTAGTTATTAAAATTCTAAATATTCTATTATCTTATCATGAGATTATGATGTTAAATCCACTGTATAAGGATCATACAGCCAGAGCACATTTTGATTCTAAGTTAGATCAGTGTTTCGTAAATAAAAATCTTCCTGAGAAGGCACCTAATGACATAAAAATAAAACAAAAATTTTGCTAAGTACAACTAAATAGAAATTTGTTAAGACTATTTTTGAGGGCAAGCTGGAAAATACTTGGAAAAGAGTCTGAAAATAGAGAATTTAGGGATTAGAAGGTTTCCAAGACCTTTTGGGACTTTTTGTAGATTTAGATACTTGAAGGATTTGGAGCACATTCCTTTTTCCCCTCACATTGCTGCTTATGCAGTGCTACTTTACCTTCTCTAGTTTAGAAGAAGATCCCTTTACCTTTTTCTTAGAAAATCTTAGTTGAAATAACATTTATCTTATTTTATATTAAGAGAGGGGAAGGGGGAGGTACACAAGGAGGAAGATCTGTCTAGAGGCATTCTAGACTTTTGTCTGTGCTGACTGCCTGATTGCTGACTTTTTTGGCTCAGATTAACTTCTACAATTAAAGATGCCAAGTTAAGGCTGCAAAGGATTCTCACACACACGCTTTTATCTGTGAGAAGGTATTTGTAAGGGAAAAGTCTGTACACAAAAAATGGAGGCCTGCTAGATGCATAACTGGATATATGGCCTGAAACCTGTACACATCAGTTGTCTTTCAGCATTTAAATCCCTCACAGCTGTCTCCAAAACCTGTAAAGACCTGGAGGAACTGTCAGCAATTATTTTCCTTGCACCCATAGAAACCTGTGCTTTTATTCAGTGTTTTAAAGATAAAACAATGGTAGGGCAGTGCTGCCAAGTGTGTGTGCTCTGATCTCATCTGCTTTCTGGATCTGCCAGCTGCAGACCAGCTGTGCTGACCTGAGTGATGCCAGAATTGCAGTCAGACTGTAGTCACAGAGGCTCTGTGTGGACAGGCAGCAGGAGAGGGAGCTCAGATTAGTGAAATCTGTTTTTCTCTGACCTCTTTTGAAGGAGTAAGGTAGGCAAACTGGGCCCTGGTGACAGCTTGACTTGGGATCAATGTGAGAAACCAGAAATCATACATGATTTCAGTAAGGACTGAATTAATCTTTTTTAGAGTTTCTCAAGAAAGCCAAACAAAATGATTGTGTCCAGTGTTAGTATCCTGGTGTTCTAGTTAGAGTGGTGCTAGTAGCACTGCTGCACCTAATACTCTGTCCTTCTATTTTGTGTCTGTGTCTCTGCTGCTGTCTTTATGATTCCCATTAAAATGTTATGGTTGAGGCAGCTTAACTTTTCTTGCTTTATGATCTCATAGGGTTTAATAAATACCTGGTTTCAAAATTCCATGTTTGAAAATAAAGAATTTTCTGCCTATCAACTCTTACGCTGAATTTTCTTCTCTCTTCGCTGTCACCAGTACGTTAACAACAGAAGATGGTAGAAGGGAAAGGTGATGAGAGGCAGAGTAGGACTGTAAGCCCAACTGCATGATTAGATTGTGAATCCTTTGAGGCAGAGTGGTAAGGGGATAAACCATAGCAACAAAACAGGTTATTTGCTGGTATTAGCAGAATCACCATATTAACCTCCTGGGCCTAGAAAGCATTATAAGGATCTAATAATTGTTTTGCATGAGTCTCTCTGCCAAATTTTTTTACTCTACTATTAATGCAATTTTTTTTCATATGTAGTGTTGGAACTTGCTGATGTTTTTTTTTAGTATAAAAAAGCATATTGAGGTGTGAATTATGTAAATAAATGTCAAGCATGCTCCAAAAAGCAGGAATACAGTGCACCCCTGAAAAAAGCAGAGATGATTGAAATTAAACACCTTTATCACATATTCTAGCTGAAAGGCTCTGCCAAGGAACAAGTCACTTATTGTAGAATGAAGAGAGTACGTAGTTTGCTTTGTCTTTTCTTTGCGTGTTTTATACCTGGAATTCACCTGTCTTGATAAATTCTTCTTCCTCTACTGGTCACATATTGCTCCCACAGTGGAGATCAAGGCTGGTAGAGGTCAAAATCAGACCTGTTAGTGGAACTTATAAATGGCATAACCACAGTTTTGAATGGTTTGTAGAGCTATCAAATGCTTCATCATTTGTGTGTAATGCTTGTCCTAAAGGATTTCTTTCTGTGTACGTGTACAAGCACCACCAAAAAAAAAAAAGTTTTACTCCCTGAGGTGCCCTTCCATATTCACAGTTTCTTTGAAAACAAGAGATAATGAGATTTCTATGTCAGTACATAGTACAGTTGTACCAAATATTTTTACCCTCACCTGGGAAATTGTGTGGTGCCTGTACCTTCACAAAGCTATGACTTTGACTCCTGTTGCCATTGGATTAGCTGCAGGCTATGAGCTTTTCTGTCATCTTTTCTGCGCTTTTTATTGACCTTGAGTATCTGATGTCATGATTGCTTTTCTTGTACTTGTTCTCCTGCTGCTCATACTTCTTTTCTCTCTGCCTCATAATGCAAGTGTTCTCTTCTTGCTTTCCTTTCTCTAAATTTGGTACATAAAAATGACCTATAAAGTTCTGTGCTGTTGTGTCAACCTCCAGAACTTTCATGACTAGTTACTGTTTTGAGCTGAAGAGGTTTTCTTGAGTAGTAATTCAAATAAACTTCTCTAGATTGATTAATATTCACATACTAAAATTAGGTTTGTTTTTTAACACTTCCTGTTCACTTTCACGTGTGCAATTTTTCATACTGAGAATTTTTCCCTTGCCTGATGTTCTCTTATTCTTCCCAATAACACTATTCTTCAACTACCTCCTGTAACTTTTACAATTCAGAAATAATACTGCTCTCTCCTCTCTGCTGAATTTATTTTTACTGTTCCCCTACATTTTGTGTTGCTCACTGTTTTGAAAATAAACTCTTCAGAGTATCTTGACGTTGTGCATCTTCTAACCATTGGTAGCCTGTCTCAGGATGCTAACTCAGTCAGTTGCATAGAGAGTATGTGACAGGGTTAGGTTGTCTGTTTGAATTATTGCATTATTGTGCTTGTGGATTCAACCAAACTCTTCCAGCAAACTTGGGCTGATCCATTTGAAAAAAGAATTTGTTAAATATAGCTGGAAACATTGATTTTTAGTGGCTAGTACAACTGAAACTCATTAATTTCATTATGTAGTTGCAGTCAGTATTTTAGGATATATGTATTTGTCCATGTTGTTCCATTTCTTTGTGACTAAGTTGTGTGAAAAAGTAATCATCCATTTGCATCGCCATGTGATTTCTTTCACTCTCTTGCACAAATCATACTGTTTAAACAAGCATAACAGACATTTTACTGCTTTTGAGAACCATGGGTCATTTCGTAGATGTAACACTCATAAATGTCTCAATAAATGTGATTATGGCTACCTGGTAACTTTGATCCTTTGGAAAAGCTGTGTGTGGAAGAAACAGTTTTGGCATCTTTGTTTTCCTTAAAAGATTCCTTAAAGAATTACAATACCAAATTTTACTTAAGAATGTGTAATGTCTTGCCATAACAGTCATGACATAGGCTTTTGGTAATGCTTATTTATATTGCCAATATCACAGTTTAGACCCATTCTTTGGTTCTTCCAGAGTGAATGAAGGCTTTGTATTAGTTGGAAACTCATTTAAGTTGTGCTTTTTGGGGTCTGAATTCCAGTTTCTCGCTGTCAGGTGTCAATATTGCTGGTTTTGAAAAAATACAGAATTCTTACTTTTTCATCCAAAATTGATCTCTAAGCTTGTATAAACTTGACAAATGAGAAAAATGATCACGTTTGAAAGTCTAAAGTAAGAGTCATTGAAAAGCTATGTAACTGCAGGCTGACTAGGTGCTATAGAAGTTTCTGTTCTAGTTATCCTTTTGAGTATGTGCTAAATTACAGTGCAAGATGGAAGATACGGTCTTCCCTAGGAGTAAAAAATGGACTACTCAGAAGAAACTGTGGTCAAAATTGGAGAGAATTGTTAAATGAAATAGATAGTAGCATCTCAGTGAGTGCAATCTTTCTTTTGGCACAGGTGACTGAAAATACTAATTGTAGTATCTAATGAAATCAGATACTCTGATTCTATTTTTCTTTCTACAGTCTGACATTGCCAAAGTAATTCCAAAATATATTAGCCTCTGTAATGATGTCCCAGTCTATTTTTATTTGGGAAGTGCTACATTTGATTGTAAATAGTTGCTGGGTTCTGCCTTAGATTGCATATATTGGAAAGCAGAAGGCTTGCATGTCTGTGGTTGACAAGCAGTCTTACAATACATGGTAGGTTTTACTACCAGCTCTTAAAAGTTCTTTCAGCTCATAGTTTTTCTGGCACCAGACAGCAACATCTCTGAGGAACTCCACTGAAAACTGAAAAACTTTGTATGGATTCTAGGGGATCAATGCCTGAGTGAATCCTAAGTGGTTGCGAATCTAGTTCACAGTTAAGATATTTGTCACACAGCAAACATCATGTGATAAATACCATGTAATGGAAAAGTAAGTCCTGTGTTCATATTTCATTGTATCAGTAAGTGGATTTTTTCAAAATACCTTTTAGTTTTACGGTAAAGAAGACATGTAATTCATCCAGGAAAACTGTCCAGATGAACTGATCCTATCTTGTTAAATATCAGATAGGAAAATGTATCTTTTAAGTTGTATTAATTAAACATAGATGCAGCAATTGTCATTGCGATAGCATTGCTCTGGCATTATTTGATTGTGGCTTTTGTAAAAATAAACTTGGTATGTTTTGTCCCTTTAATATATAATTTAAAAATGTTTTTCCTAATGTATGACTTCATATTCTGAAGCTTATTCTTAGAATCATCATCAGCTGTGTACTGAAGTGTCTCCCTGTTGCTTCTTTTAAAAAGTGAGACAAGAGATCAACGTCTCATTAAATTTAAAAAATGCATTGGAATGAAATGGTGCTAGGGAACTCCTCATTTTCAGCTGTGCATTGTAGACTTTTATTACATTTGAAATTTTGTGAGTGAGATGACAACCACCAGAAGATAGATTTATTTATTTATTTAATATTGGAATACTAGTTGCTTCAGGACAAGTTATGATAATGTGACTAAAGTCAGTGTGATGTTAACCTTTTCAATTCTCCATTTATTTTACAATGCTTTTGATTTGATAATAAAGCAGTGACCAAGTTTGGCTGCAAGTGTCCAACTATTTACATGTACAGTTATGAGATGGAAGGTATATCCAGTACTAACCAGGTGAAACTGTTTTGTCATCACTCATACAGCAGAACTCTTGTAATGCTAACTAAATCTGTGGGTTGACAGTTATGCATTTGGGAAGCATCTAAAGCAATTATTTTGCTTCTTTAACAGGACTGTCTTTTCCTACTTTAGGATATCATAATTTTTTTCACATAGTATCTGCATAATAAGACTTAAAAAAAACCCAAACAAACAAACAAATACACAACCCAAAAATGAAAACACTGTTACTGACTTCTGCATAGCTTCTCCATAGTTACTTTGTGGCACAAGAAGGAAACTTTCTAAAAATAATACCAGATTTATCACATAATGACAGTTCGGTTTTGAGCGCATCATGCTTTTCTCTCACTAACAGAACAAATATATGTGTACTCTGAAGTCATGACAAAAAGATTTTATAGATATGCTTTTAACTACCTTTGATTTGAAGTTAAGCTAGTCTTTTATTGTTCCGAACAATATTCTTGTCTAGTGGCCACCTATTTCTGCTGTTTTCTCATTTGCTTCTAGTCCACGTCCACATTTCTTTTTCAGAAGAACGTGGGACTTTCAGGGTCTATAATATGTGATAACTGTGTTCTTGGTTCATAGTATCTGAGGACTACTGTCACTGTGATATTTCTTTTTGGAGACCCAAGAACACTAGGAGTTGTTGGCAAAATCATTGTGTTGGCAGCAAACCTCAGACAAAAATGAAAGTTTTTCTTATGTGCATATTGGGGTATACCTCTACCAATCTATGGCAGAGATTCTTCCAAATATTCTGCAAATTGGATTCCTGGTAAACCCTCAAAGATCAGTCCTAAACTTGCTCAGGTTAGAAGAAGATCTAGACTTCACAGCCAAAGGCTTATCTTTTTGAAAATAAGAATTCAGTAGCTGCATTGTTAGGACTGAAGACAGTGGGATCCCACACCAGGTATTTTTCGTTCATATTAGCATGCAAGGTGCACTGAATTTATTGGTGATGACATATATCTAGCTACATCTCAGAAGCGGGCAGACATAATTATTGGAGAGGAATATGGAGATTTCCTCCTGGTCACTATGATAGATCTTTAGGTGGAACTTTTAAGTAGTGTTTGTGAGCTGTACATCAGCACACCTTCCTGGAAATTCTCTGTTACATGTTTCCATAAACAAAAGACTGAGAGAAACAGCAATTTCTGCCAAGGCCTATTTATTTCTATTTCTGCTCTGTCAGTGTGCTACGGAGCACCAAGTCCTGCTGGATTTCACTAGAGCCTACATGAATTGGAGGGACTTTTTGAACTATCTCTAATCTGGGCATTACAGATTGAGCAACTAGAACTGTGTGCTTACTTTCAACTATTTTTTGAACAGAGAAGGATTTGGAACAGATGCGATGTTTGGCAAAATAATCACCTTATTGCTCTTCACTCTCTAATCTGAGTCTGACTGGTATTAATTGAAGTCAAACACAGTGAAATATGCATGCAAAGCACAAGGAGAATGTGTTTGGTTGTAACTGCAGTTTCCCGAATCTGATTTCTCATTGTGTCTTCCTTCTGTGTCTGATACTCTGGAAAGCAGCAAATGGTAAATGTGAACCATGTTGGATAAATTCAGAACTGTGGCTGAGGAAAACAGAGAGGCATGTGCATCTCTGCCTCTCAGTTTTCTTCAGCTGGTCAAGACAGTTGATCATCCCATTGTATTTAGCATTTGTACAGCCTTACCTTGAGTACTGTGTGCAGTTCTGGACCCCGCAATTTAAGAAGGATGTCAAGGTACTCAGATGCATCCAGAGTAGGGCAACAGAGCTGGTGGAAGGGCTAGAAGGCATGTCCTGTGAGGAGTGGCTGAGGACTTTGGGTTTGTCTAGTTTGGAGAAAAGGAGGCTGATGGGTGACCTCATTGCTCTCTGCAGCTTCCTGAGGAGGGGAAGTGGAGAGGGAGGTGCTGACCCCTTCTCTCTGGTGTCCAGCTATATGATGCCTGGGAATGGTTCAAAACTGCGTCAGAGAGGCAGTGTCCAAAGCCTTACTGAAGACAAGGCAGACAATGCGCACTGCTTTCCCCTCATCTACCAGGCCAGTTGTTTCATCATAGATGGTGATAAAGTTGATTAGGCATGACTTGCCCTTAGTAAATCCATACTGACTGCTCCTGATGACCTTATTGTCCTTTATGTGCCTGGAGATGATTTCCAGGATTAGCTGCTCTGTCACCTTCCCAGGATCAAGGTGAGGCTGACCAACCTGCAGTTTCCTGGATCATCGTATTTGTCCTTCTTGAGGATAGGAATGATGTCTGCTTTCTCTTGAGTCCTCAGGCACTTCTCCCAGTTGCCATGATCAACCAAAGGTTATTGAAAGGACCTTGCAGTGACATCAGCCAGCTCGCTCAGCACTCATGAGTGCATTTTGTCAGCACCTATGTACTTACTTATGTCCAGTTTGCTAAAGTATTCTTAAGTACCTCCCACCAAAACTACATTGTCCTTGCTCCAGACTTTCCCTGTGGTCTCTGAGACCTGGGATTCATGAAGGTGTGCTAGTGAAAACTGAGACAGAGGCGGCATTCAGTACCTTAGCCTTTTCCACGTCCTGTGTTACCCACTTCATTCAGCAGAAGACCCAGATTTCTCCTAGCCTTCATTTTATCATGTGTGTACTTATAGAAGGCTTTTCTGTTGTCTTTGACATCCCTGACCAGAATCAACTCTGTTTGGTCTCTGGCTTTCCTAACCTCATCCCTGGATGCTTGGACAATGTTTCTGTATTCCTCCCATATTACCTGTCCCTGCTTCCACCTTCTGCACGTTTTCTTTTTGTAATTGAGTTTTGCCAGGAGCTCCTGTTCCTGTTTCACAGAATTCCTGGTATACCTCCTACTTGTACAGATCATTAAGCAATTATCAGTGCATTTAAGCAAGCGTACGTTATTGCAGGGGGAATATTGGGAACCAACACCTTTGTCTGCTACCTGAGGTGTTGAATTTCCTGAGGCAGATTTATCAAACTTTTATATAAATGTCTCTGTGTATAAGATTTGTTCGTTTAGTGTCTGGGACTCTTTTATGTTCTTGAGTATCTGAGCTTATTTCTACCCATTGACAGGGGTTCATATGGATAGCACTGAAAACATCTTTATCAGACTGTAAAAATAAAATGTTGGTGACTGTAATGACTTATAAATTCACAATATCTAGCAATATTATGCACAGGGGGTTTTTTGGTTTGTTGTGTCATGTCATCC
>NW_009637378.1:99771-105646 GCF_000690535.1 Cariama cristata | reverse complement strand
ATCCATCCAGCCTGTCCAGAACAAAAATCATGTTTTTGTTCTCTTTAGATTCTTGCTGTGGCTCCACGCTCTCAAGAAATGGCTAGAAGACCTCATATCTGAGATGACATTGGACTTGACTTTTACAGCTAACTCTGACTAATGGATGTGGCTGTGACCTTTACGTGCGTCTACACAGGTAGATGTAGCTGAGCCCTGGTTGTCTGGGCGCTGCTTCAGAGCTTGCTGCCTCTTAACAAGGGCTGGTGACGGGGTCTTTGACCTGCGTCTGAGGCGTGGGCCATCAGCCTGAGTTTCAGGGCTGGTCCAGACCTTCTCCTGCCTCTGACTGCGTGTCCCGACCCTCTCTGCTTCCCCTCCTGCCAGGTTCTCATGTGGCTCCAAGATGAGGTGGTTCAGGGAGCTCAAACTGCATGGAATTCCTCACTTTTAAGTTGAGTTAGCCTTCTGTTGGCACGATTCCCTCCGATGTGGGGTTGAGGAAGAGCTGGGAATGGTGCGGGAGAGGGGGCAGGAGCAGGTTGGTGGGGATGGGAGGGATGGAAAGGCCTCTCCAGCAGCGGCTGGGTGCTGACTTGGCTCCGTTGTAGTGCAAGTCTACGTGACGGGGTGCTGGCAGCAGCTGGCGGGGGTGACTCAGGAGATGCGTGGTTTGTTCTGCCGTCCCCGCTCCCGGAGCGAGGTGAGCCACGGGGCTGAGTAACAGTTTCAGGTGTCCTGGGCTAAACTTATCCATGGATGTGAGTCAAGGCCCTGAGTCACATGAATTGTGTTTACGGTTTTAGATTTGAATGGTGTTTTGATGACTGGATAATCGCTCCTTGGCTTTGGGGGGGTGGTGGCCACTTATGTTTTGTGTTAATTCTTGGGGCATTCCTAGATCAAAGCAGCCGAAAGTCGCAGAATTTCTGCAAATGTTGTCCTTAGTGTGTGTGGGGTGGGCGCCAGTAAGGGGCTCTAAGTCCCCCGAACTGATTAGCTGGGTGATCTTAGCCTCCTAATGACAACTCTGTGCCCCTCTTTCTTCAGCCGAGGGAAGAACATGTACTTAAACAGATGCACTTCTTGGTTTAATGGTTCTTAACTACTTGGCAAGTAAGGCTTAGTAAATGCTGGTACACCATACTGGGAAGTTTAAATGGCAGCAGTTGTGGCAATTGTGTAGCTGCGAAGTTTTATATTAAGCATACACCAATTTACAAAATGAAAGGTTATTTTTTTTTTTTTTTCTGGGCCAGTCACTCAGTTCAGAAAGCATAGTTTGCTCCTTGAATTTCAAGCTGTGTTCTTTTGCTCCTTAGCATCATTAAAACAGAGGTTTTAGAATTGGAAGGGATTGATTTGCTGGTTTGTTGGTGCTGTTGATTCATTTCATGGGCCGGAGCAGAGCACAGCTTGCTTTTCCAGAGCTCCGCCGCCTCTGCAGTGCCAGTGGCTGTAGAAAGCTGTGGCTTTTGTCTGTGGGCAAAGCAGAAAAAGCAGGGCGTAGAGGTACACAGTAACGAGGTGCACAACCTTGTGTAATGTCACTGCTCCAGTATTGCCTTTCTAAAACTCCTCACGGTAAAACTCTTCGGTGAAGGGATTACAGCAAAATAAATGCCTGGTGCTCGCTAGACTGGTACATCACCTGACTGGTGAGCTGCGATGGGAGGTTTTATTCTGCTAAGACTATAAATGACTCTCATGTGGCTTGTCTAAATGATGATTCTGACCTTGACTCCCAGCAGATTTCATTGCCTGCGATGAAAGAGTAGCTTTTGCCTTGTAAATGTGTGTAAATTCCTTGCGACGTTCCCACATCATTTTGTGGGGCAGAGGGGTGTTTTTTGGCGGGTGTGTGCTCCGTTAAGGGTTTCCTACGTGCTTGTACGTTGGTTTTCTGTTTTCTTGGTTTCATTCTAACCCCTAGTGATCACTTAGGCCAGGTAATAAATGTTTCCCCCAAGGCTGAATTCCCAAGTGCTCCTCGTAATGAGAGTGATTCCAATGCTATTTAGTAAAATCTTATCATCGGAGGCCATATTCTTTTATTATGTATAATACTCGTGGGTCTGTCTCCCTATGAACGAGTGCGGTTTAATTTTAGAAGGTGCCTGCATGTGACTGCTTGGAACCGTGTACAAAGATCAATACATCAACCTTTGGGATGGAGGCTCGGGAACAGAAGGGAAGATAAAGATAAAAAGTGATAGAAAAATAATGGCTGTGAATGCGACTAGACGGCAGGCTATAAAATGTAATGACGTGGAAATGAGAAACCGGGGTGCAGTTCAGAGTACCTCAAACCTTGTAACCGTGAGTGGCAAACTTGTGTTTTGCCAGAGGTGCTCTGGCACTGTACCTCTGTTGCTTGCTCGGGTAAAAAAAATGTTGAAATGCATAATGATCTTTGTGTTTGTATCTTTCCTGGAGGGACAGAAACCTGGTATTTGAATTTACAAGCAATTAAAAGCGTGGTCTTAGCTTTGGCCCTGACTTGACTCTTGAAAGATGAGCAAGGTAAAGCAATTACGACTTTCGGAGCCATGTTTGACCTTTTAGGTTTTCTTTTTAACTCTGTCTAGTGAATTGTAAAACAATGCAATGATTTAACTCAAACAAGGAAGAGATGAAGGTAAAACTAGAAAGAAAGAAAGAAATGAGCCTGGTAGCTCAGCTGTAATAGGCCGATTTCTCCATATGACCGAGTGACCTGCAGCACTGGTTAAATGGAAGAACACTAAAGATTGAAAGAACAGAATTGCTCCAAATGTTGCGTAGAGCTACCGCAGTGGTAGGGTACAAAAACTAGCCACTTAATTTTCTTCTTTGAGATTTATTTTCTTCTTCAGTTTTGTGGATTCAAGCCAGAGGTCCAAGAGTAGAACCTCCGTTGTGTGAAGGAAACGTCCTCCTTGAAGTGCGATGGCTGACAACCTGTTAAATTCCTACGTAGAGACGTGAGCTATAGGCACGTTACAAAACCTGAATGATGAATGGAAGAGAGACGGCCTGAGAATAAGGTCCAGTCTCTAAATAAAAATACTGGAGGCAGCTTGCTCGAAGTCCCAGCAAAGCTGTTAGGTTCTAGAGCTTCAAATGAGCAGCAGACTGACTAGGAGGAAAAGAGTGAATTGAGGATAAAATAAACTTTAAATATTTCTTGCATGAAATCCTCTACGGTCAAGTCTGTGGTTAAAGGTGTTTGTAGCAAAAAAATCCCACTGAAATGCCTCAGTTTCAGTCTAGAGAAGCCATAATTAAGTTAATTCCTTTCTTTATTATCAAATGGCTGTCAATGTCGGTTCAGGGGCTTTCTTGATAAAAAGCCAGAAAGTGCAAACATGGGGTGGGGAGCCTTACAACCAGGCGTCCATAGGAGCCGTCGCTGGCGGTCACTGATGCAGGCTGCAAACAGAAAGGGGAAAATTGTTCGTACTTCTAATTGCAGCAGCAATCCTGTCTTCTGTTAGAAGCAGTCTTCTCGAGATTAAGATGAACTATTGCGATGAAGTAAAAAGGAAGGAAAATTTAGTAAATTCTTCTTACTCATCTTGTTTGTACAGCCGTGGAGAAATTCTAGTGCCTGCTCGCAGGTGTGCGGCAGACCGCGAGGAGAAACACAGTCGATTCTGGAAACTTAAATTCAGTGCATGTGTGCTGGATTAACCGAAGACTTTCTGGGCTTTAAGCTTAATCCAAACTCTGAAATGGGAGAAGTCAGTAAGTGAGAAAATAGGACTGAATATAATGAAATAATAGTTCTTCAGGGAGCTCTGGGGTCAAAGATTTAAAAAAAAATAAATTTATTTTTTTTTGGAGAACACTTCTCAACTGACGGTTTCCCAGCTTAGACCTTGAAGCAGTAAATCGCTGTCATGCTTGTGTGCCCACTAGCTGTGTACTGAATACCTCTAGAAAATGTGGGGGTTTTTTGGGTTTGGTTTTTTTTTCGCTTCTAGTTATATTTTGGGAAGGCCACTGTTACCTAAGTATGTTAACTTGGCATTTTTTTGCATCAAAAAATTGTGCAGCTATTCCTAGAGCAGGAATTCAGCCTTGCAGACAGAGGTGTTGACGAACTACTGGCTTCCTATCAGAACTTTGAAACTTCATATTTTTCTTAGGTGTGGCTCATCTAATCTGTGCTTACTCCAAAATACAACTCATGGAATGAAGAGTGCTGAGACTGATCTGAAGTTGTTACTTCTTATTCTGCAGAAGTGTACGTGGTGTTGATCAAACCGGCGTCCTGATTTACAATGCTTCTCTCCAAGTATGAGCTTTCATACAGTTTGTGCTGCAGAGGGAACATTTACTTGTTTTGTTTTTTTTTTTAAATTTATTAGAGTATTGTTATTGGAAAAGGGACACATATAACTTTATAAATACGTATTGAAATATTTTTATTATAGTGGAAGTATTACAGTAAAAATATTGTAGTAGAAATATAGTAGAAATTTTATTATAATTGAAATATAGATGTCTCAGGTGAAATGGTTGTTGAAGAGAGCAGAGGCTTTCGTGTGACTGTCCAGAAGAGGCAGTGACCCGCAGAACAGTTCCCTGAAGGGAACAACATTTGCAGGGGCTTTTCTGAGAATCGAATGGCGTGGTCACGCTTGTGGTCTTTTCGTGTCTAGGATGAAAGGCTTTTCTGCAAATGTAATGTTGGAGTGCTCTAGAATAAGCAAGGATGGATGAGGGCCTGGAATTACCGTTCCTCTGCACCCTCGAAAAGCTCCCCATAGCGCTGGAAGGGTTTGTAAAGTCTTTTCCAGCTTTTGCAAGATCTCAGGTTGGTAGCTGGGGTGTTGACGCACTGAAATTACGACGGCTTGTCGATATATTTGGGGTTTCCACTAGGAAGTGGAGACGATCTGACCCTCTTCCCCAGGTGTGTCGTGTCATTATTAAGTAGCACTCACTCTCCCATTGGAGCATGGTTCGCTCTGACTTCAGCTGGAGCTGTGAGTGCTCAGCACTTCTCCGAGTTCTGGATCACGAGCCACAAAAAGGCGATGATCTTACAGTTAATGGCCAGATGTGAGAAGTTTACCGAGGGTGTCTTGCCTAGCGTTGCTGAAGGCATGCCTGAGCAGCTGCAGGCAGACCCACGTTTGCTCTGCACATGCTGAATTGGTCAGATCTGAGTCACTTAACGTCTTGTTCTCTTCGGGATGCATCAGCGCTGCGCGTGAGACGGCGCTGGACCGGAGCTGGCTTCTCTCCATCCAGCGTAAGCTCCAGTCTGTCTGCACCTGCCTGCGTAGACTTGCCCGTAGCAACTTTGGCAAAGAAAAATACGGAATTTAATTACGTAGGGCAGCACTTAACAGCCTAACCGAACCCCCTTGTTCTTCTGGAAGTCTCCTGCCTCTTTCTCAGTGCGCTTTGCGGCTTCCCAGCAGGGGAAGCAAAGCATCAGCAAAGTCCAACCCTGAAAGCGTGTTCTGTCCACCGATGGAGACAGGTTCTTCTGAAAGCAGTTGTGTGTGTGCACGTGCTTACTTGCAGCATATGTGACTTCAGGCTGAGTGAACAACCTTAATTCTGGGATACTTTAGTTTTGGTCAACTTTCCAGCCTTAATGTTCTTCTAAAGCATTTTTTATCATTTTGCTATGTGCTTAATTCTGGGATACTTTAGTTTTGGTCAGCTTTCCAGCCTTAATATTCTTCTAATAGCATTTTTAGCATTTTGCTATGTTAAATGTTTGAATGCTGCAGCGTGCTGACCTTACTTTAAATTGCAGAGCTGGCAATGTTGGAACTCCAGGTATTTTATTTTTTTCTCCTGACGGAGCCTTAAATAGGCAGCCCATTGCATTTTTCATGAGTGTCAGAAAGAAGAGGAAAGTCAGTTGAAAAATTAGGTAGCTACCCAGAACTGC
>NW_009637378.1:80874-99740 GCF_000690535.1 Cariama cristata | reverse complement strand
AACCACTCTGTTTCAAATTTTATTCCAGAAGTGAGTATTTAAAAATAGAAGAAGAATGAACATGCCTTCCTCTGCCAGTTGGGAAGCTTTGCCTGTTGTTTACTTCACAGAGGTGAAGTAAAGTGATCGGCATTTAATCCTGAAGTTATGTGAGAAAAACCAGGGAATGGACTGTTCCCATAAAAATGACTCAAGGACCAATTTAGGAAAACAGCTTACTGCAGTTCGTGGTGGTGTCTGTTCCCAGCAAGCTTTCCTTCCAGCTACCCAAAAGCTTGCTGACTCAGATTTGGTGTTCTCTCCATGACTTCAGTGTTTATGGAGGTGGGGAAATCTGCTTGGAGCCTTTTCACTATCGGCTAAGATTGTTTTTATTGTTTGCAGAATGCACTAACCTGTGTTTGATGTGGATTTTTTTTTTTTAAACAACCTTCTGCATTCTGGCATGAGAGGTTACTGCCGTAATTCCCAGCGTTTCACATCAACCAGTTAGGTATTAATTGAAATGGCTTTCTGTAATACTAAACCGCTGTAATTTTTCTACTCTTCACTGGCATTGAATCCCACTTCAGTCTTGCTGTCTGCTGCTAGTGTGTGAGATTTCAAGGGTCAATAATAAAATCCTTTTTGTTTTCAAGTAATGTAAAAGGTAGTTGATTCTGGTGAAGATTCGATTCAGGTGAATAAGGTATTATTACTTTTATGTGCTTTTAGCAAGTATATTGAGGCCGATACTTGCCTTCCCGTGATGAAAGATGTGATAGAAATGAAAATGTTTGTGTGCTCCCTTCATTTGTTCAGCTTTCCCTTGGCCGCTTCGGAGGCGGTGGTGGATTGTAGAGGTGATGAACCGGGGTAAAGGCCAGAAGGCAAGGAGTAATATTTCAGAGATCCTGAATGTATGTATTATTTTTGTATAATTTTTTTTTATTTTTGGACTGTGATAAGCCACTTGGCAAGTTCAGGCAAACAGCTTGAGAAGCTGCAAGTAGATAGCCGAGGAACCGTCACGTTATTTCATGCCCCGTGTGCTACAAGGTGGATGCTTGCTTTTGCAATGTGTTGTGCATGCTGAGAAGGTGAGAAGTTCACAGGGCTTCGTGACATTTGCTGGGACTGTTTTGAGAACTAGTCTTCTGCTAGACTGCTTTTGAAAGTCCAGACATACCGTAGTGATATGTCAGGCTGCCGTGTGTTAAACCAGCCGGGAGAGGGGAAGGGAAACCAACAGGCTGGTCCAAGAGCTAAGCTTTGCTAGGCTCTGGCTTTGGGCGCCCATTTTTCTGTCTGTAAAGCAATGCTGTCTCTTTGAGAAGTTAAACCTGGCCTCCAGCCCATCCTCCGGCCTGCAAACCTGTTAGAAATGGATTATCTTTTGAATTGTACTAACCGGAAAATGAAGTCAATCTCAAGACATTATCGTAGCTGGTGTCAAATCCTGTGTTTTGTTGCTTCTGTACACATTAAGAGATGCTTAATTCTTTAAATCTGAAGGGGAGTGAAGATGTCAAGAAGCAAGCATTCATTGTGGGTTTGTCTTTTTTTAATGTGTAATTTTAAGATTTTTTTTTTTTTGGTAGGAAAAAGTAGGGACTAATTTTTTGAGCTTTGGAGCAAACGTAGTTTGGTCTTTGGCATTTTGAAAGAGGCAGGAGGAAAAGAATTATTTGCCTTCAGGTAGGACAGAGTTAGTGGTTTCTTTGACCTTGGTAGCTGAATGTAACTTTTCCGTTCCTTTAAGTAATGGTAGTCGAGATGGCTCTTCTGGTAGGAGAGGTTACAGAGGTGTTGCCCGAGTGCACTCTGATTCTTCTCCCGGCCAGTCTGTGTCCAGGCTTCCCCCGTCCTTCAGAAGGGAAGAGTATGGGAGAGCGTTTGGGGAGGCCATCGGTGCGGTAAAAGCCAGTCCAGGCTTTCCTCTTCGCCATCAGTTACCGTGTCCTTACCTGATTTTTGACAAACACCATCTTGTTCCATTACTCTCTTTCCAGAACACTGCTGCCAAGGTCATTTTCCTGATGGCTTGTGCAATGGCTCTCTGTAACGGTGCGCAGGTTCTCATCTCCACTCTGCTGAGGACTTGCCGGTGTTCTCAGACCTTCTCACAGCCTCTTGCTCTCTTCTCCTTTGGAAGTCAATGTCCCAGGGCCATCCTTGATGCCAGCCCCCACCAGACATCTGTTAGCGCAGAAATGGCTTGCTTGGAACCCGCATCTTCCATCTTGCCTTTGTGCTTTGAAGGAGGTTGGCACAACCATCTGCAAAGCTGCCGTTTATCCTTCCTAAAGTTCTTCTTTGTTGGATGCCAACAGAAACCTGCCGACGGCAGGGTGTTGATACGGTAACGCCCCTCGTCACAGGGCAAGCTGGAAGCTACGTTAGCGTGCAGCTTGCTCTGCTGTGGCACTCAGCTAACCCGTTTTCATCTTTTTTCTGTTACAGGAGTATAAAAGTGAAGGAGAAGGAGCAGGGAGACTGGAGGTCTTGGCTTGGAAAGGGGTGGGTAGACAACGTGGTCAATATCCTGGTCTGGGCAGAAGTGGAGGATTTGGTAGGAGGGACCTGCAATGCTGAGGCGTTCGTGTCAGCACGCAGCTCCCAAGGACCGGAATATCTGCCCATTTTTTTTTCTGTTTCCTCGGTCAGCTTTTATCCAGCTATTTTTCTTACCTACAACCCGTGGTTTTCCAGGCTCAGGGCTGCTGTGAAGGCCAACGAGCAACGCTTTCTTGTCATAAAGCAGTGGCTTTATTTCGGTATCCTGGACCTTGCATCCTTCCAAACAGGTTTCCTTTTTCTGTGTTTGAATCAAATATTAAAAGTCATCATAACTTGCCTGTTAGAGCTAGAAGTGATTTTGTACACAGCCAGAAATGAAAGATTCCTAGCTATCAAGTGACAAAGCACTAATAGCATGCCAGAGCTCTGCACGAATATTAGCTATTTCCTCTGCTTCTGCTTTATTAGTACCGCTGTGATCTATTTCTTGTGCTCTGATGGATGTCGAGATCTAACCTACTGCCACTGAGACTGATGACAGGAGAGCTGCTGCTTAGAATGAAGGTATTTTAGACCGCAGTGTTTTAGACACTGCTCTTAAGTATTGCTGAAATATCTACAGTCTTACATGGAAAATCTTATTTCAAGCTTAAATAGAAGAGTCGGGGGGTGGTGGTTTTGTTACCACCTTAGCTTTCCTGCCATAATCATTATTTCCTAATATAAGCATGAATTTAGCTGGTGAGGAAAAAAAAAAACCCCACTCTGGAGAGGAGAATAACCAAGCAACAAAAGAAACAGTGGAAGAAGTGCTGAATACCAGACTATCCCTGATTTTTGTTGTCTGACTGTAATGCATTTAAATAATGCATAGATGAGCACAATACAAGCAGAACAAATTAGGCTTCAATACAGGAATTGTGGGAGGGGAAGTCTGTTAAACTACTGTTGCATCTCCTTGCCGGAGCAGTGTCCTGCCCTACTGCGTAACCTCCCCAGTGCTGCTGGTGTTCACAGCTCCCATCGAATTAGTGGCATCTGCTTATTCTAGAAATGCTTTTTAATTTCTTCTTCGAGGTTTGCGAACCGAAGGCATTGTGTTGCACATGGCAGACTTTGCCAGCTCTCACCTCTGTGCTTCATTTATCAAACAAAAAGGTATTTTGCTCAGTCATTTATGCAGTTTTTGATCCATGTGATTCATCCCTAGCCACGTGAGTTAGAAGACATTGTAGAAAATGGGATTTTGTGGGACACTGTGAAATAGCTAATCTTTTTGAAAGCCTCCGTTGTTCGCTGTGCAGGAGCTAAGTCAAAGGACTGCCTTGAGAGTGCGGCACAAACTGTATTGCAAAGCGTTCCCAGGCTTAAGTCAGTTAGGACTGTGCTGGTAATTTTTCAGGAGCTGAGGACCGTGTGTGCAGCCTCGTATCTACGTTACCTCTCATGAGGTATCGCAAACAGTGGAAAAGTTTCTCTTTCCGCTACCCCTTTTAAAGCTAATGCAGGATCCTGTGCGACTTTACAGGAAGCAGTCTGCAGGGTAGATCACCAAAGCTGGTACTGCTAAACGTCAGATTTTGCTGCTTCTTGTTTTACCTTTGGGAAAAATGCTGGGTTTTGGCCATTTAAGGTTGGGAAAGGGAAATGTAACGTCTTCTACACTTCGCCAGAGTAAGAAACGGAGCTTCATCCTGTTGTACCTAGGAAAGCGCCTGTACAGACGTTAGCACTGAAGGTCCAGGAGAAATTCCGGAGAGCAGAGGTTATGAAGAAGAAGAAAATTTGTATTTTAATAGGGAGAAAAATTATATTTGGCTTTACTATCCTGGTAATTGATGACTGGATGGGTGCCTGTGGAAAGCCTCAATCTCGAGGAGTCCTGCTTTCAAAATTCCTGGAGAGAGGATCCAGACTGGCTTTGTTCCGCGAGAAAAGTTGCATCCTAACGTGTTGGGTATCTCACTGGTCCTGGGCCGAGGTGCTTGGGTTTGAATTGCTTCGGGACCGCAGATGGAACAGCGTGGTGTTTGTCTCTTCCTCTGAACTAGCTAGGTTGCTAGTCCTTGCCTAATTTTATAGACCTGAAGCCTGAAAGGAAGACTAGAATAGATTTCAGGGAGTTTCCTTGTCTCGACTAAGGTCAGCTCTGCTTATTACAGCTGTGTTTAAATTACAGGAATATTTTCCAGACAACTCTGCCAGCCATACTATGGGCAATGCTCAAAGAAGAAGCTTCAAAGCTGCAGTTCGAAACCTCCTCCTGCAGCTCACAGACTCCTGTGCCAGAGTTTGTGTTTGATACTCCAGGTTTGCCATGTCGTTTTATTCTCCCAATAACTAGGAGTAATACTTCTGGCACCTTTGCCTCTATATGATGTCATTGTACTTTCTTGACTTTTCCTTTATAAGAAAATTGAGGGGACCATGTTTGACTGAAAAAAATAGGATTTAATTTTGTTCTGCTCTGGCTTCGGCTCATCCATAGCTTCCACGTGGGTAAGAGTGACGGAGCGCTTGCTGGAGACAGATACAGAAGCACCGCTTCCCTGAACAGAACAGTTTGGTTTTTTTTTTTTTTTTCCCCTCTTTTTCTTCTTTTTGCGTCAACATCCTCTGCAATAATCCAGGCTTTTAAGTTGGTTTAAATTGGGTTATTCAGTGCTAATGTTATGCAAGATTCCTGATTAGTGGTGTGGAGCTGGAGTTGCGAGACTACTTGGAGCTATGATGGAATTAAAGTAACCGTGGCAACCATTATAATTAAAATAGGCTTCCTCGGGAAGCGAGGCTGCGTGTGTCCGTGTGTACACATTTGCTGCATTCATTCCTGCCCCGTGCAGCAGTGCGGTGTCATGCAAAATGTTCGGTGCCCCGATACTTGGGTGACCGTACCAGTTTCTGAGTGCATCTCTTGTGAGCCTTTAGCCTTGCCAACCCACTCTTGTCTGCTGCTTTTTCTCTGAAAAGCAAAACCTGCTAGCTCCCCCAAATTCGTTTCTTGAATGTTTTTCTCTCTGTAATATTTCAGCTTTTGAGTACAGATGCCGTCGGAGTGCAGAGCTCGGCGGGTACCAAATCGTTTGAGTTTTCTGAGTAATTGTGACGATGCGTATGTGGGTTTACGGCAGTGAGCACAGCTTACTCTTGTCTTGCTTCACGGTTCAGTTCCTATAATTCAGACTAATTGTGCTGACTTCTGGCTCTTGTAAAAATACAAGATTAACAGTGTGGTTCGGTGCTGTTATTTCGATGAGTTTGGCAACGGCTCCTTCAGGTGTCTATCCCACTGGAAAGCAGAGGAGCAGCACAGAGGAATAATGGTGGAGAAATCCTTAAATGCCAAAGCTGGGGTAAAAAGCTAGTTGTCGTGTGAAGTTTCGGGAAAACCTTGGGGTACTGAACTGTTGTAATGCTATGCTGCGCTTTCAAAACCCAAAACTTTTTTCCTATTTGTTTTAACCTGTTGTTTATGTGCTGCTTGTGTTATTTTTAAGTGAAAAATCACTCGGAGATTTCTCTTAATGCATTCAGCAGCGCCTGTTCAATCGCTCATTCTTCCTTTTCTGTGTTGACCAGTATTCCTCGGTGGTCACTCCTTGGTTAATTTTTAAATGTTCTTCCATTTATGGAACAGCTAGTTTGCTAGTCTGCCTGAAACACATGAGTTTTCAAACAGGTAAACTGTGTCTTGGTCAACGTCTGGAGGAAAGGAAGCAAGGGAGAAAAAGAGAGAGGATTTTTTTCTTTTTTTTTTTTTTCTTTTTTTTTTTTTCCCCCTGGGTTGCCACCCTTCACAGTTTGCAGACTCAAGGATATTGACTTGGGCTTCTCTGAGTTTCAAGTTCTCAAGTAGGATGAGAATATTTTAGAGATCCTCTCTGCTGGTCTTCAAAGGAGTTGTTGCAGGCCACATCTGAAAATGATGTTTATGCTGGCTCTGCCCCACTGTGAATGCCAGGATAGGGCCCTGTCTTCTGCAGGCTCATGTACTCCTGTTGGAAACTCGGTTCCTGATGGGCATGAAGATGCCATACGGACACGATAACACAGCCTTCATCACCGGGAAATGCTTTACACACAAACTTGATTCTGTAAATACCTTTCATGCAGACTGTAGTCCATAATGTTTAAGCTGAATACAGTCCAAATTGATACAGCAGTAGGAGTGAAAAGAAAAGGAGAAAAAAAAAAAATCTAAACGAGTTTCAAGTCTTGCTTGAAATTCTTACGTTAAATCCCTGTTGCTCGAGAGGTAGAGGAGAAGTCCAGAAAAGCCATCTGTGTAGCGAAGGCTGTTTTAAGAGGAGTTGCTGGGTTGTGTGAAGGGATAAGGCAATTGCATTGGTGGGGAAGAGGAGGGAGGCTGGAATGGGTCTCTGGGGAGCCTTCAGCAATGAGAACGATTTTGAACTGAAAAGTAATAAAGGAACCAGTGATGTTTTGTAGAAGAATGTGTCTGTATGGTTGCAGTTGGCTTTGTTACCGATATCAAGCGCAGCGTTACATGTCATGGGTGCCAAAAGAGCTCGGTTACAGGGGAAACCATGGTTAAAGAAGAGCAGGCTCTTATTAATGGCATTTCTCATGTGATGTGCTCCAATCTTCGTGTTCCAACTTTGGTTTTATGATACCTGAATGAGCGCTGGTAGACAAATTCTGCTGTAAAGTAGCACGAGGTTGCATCTGAAGCTATGGTGTGTCTGAGCAGCACTGAAGATCCGCAGCAGTGCGGGAAGCCTTCAGAAGGGAGCCGGGTAGCTGTCACACAGGGGAACAGTAAGCATTTTCCCTTAAAGCAGCTCCGTGTGGAATGCATACAAGAGAAGCGTCTTAAGGGGTAAGTGCATCCTTCATCCGGCAGCCTTAACAAAGGGAGGAGCAGATGAGTGGGTGCCAAATGGGCCTTTCTAAATGGAAACAAAGCCCAAAGCTTTGGTCTCTGAAAGTTGTGTGTCTGCACATCTAGTTTTTAAAACTGTTTCTGTGGTTACCGAACAAACAAGATCAGACAAAGGCAGTACACGTAAGAGAGCCTAGCAGGCTTATTGGTGGTTAGGCTGTGCCTATGTAGGCTGGAGAAAAGCTGCCTGACTGCAGATTAGGACTTGCACGTGTACACAGGTTTAGAGACCTCCGGCTACCTTCAAATGGCCAAATAGCAGAAGAAGTGCTGGGAAGCAGAAGTTGCTTTCTGGCCCCAGGTGGAGGGAAAAAAAAGAAAAAAGAAAAGAGGAGTAAACCAGAATTGCTCTGTTGATGTATGTTTTTGTGACGGGAACTGCTTCAAGGGAGTTGCTTGCTTGGGTTCGTTCATTCTTCATCACCAACAGGCACAGAAGGGCTGAAGTGTCAGTTCCTAACGGAAGGAGGCTTTCCCAAAAACCACTTCAGTTACTTGTTCTTGAGCCTTGACTGCAGCACTGAAAGCCTTTTGTTTCTGTGTTGTTCAGTTGACTTGTGAAATGCTTCGCAATAAAGATTTTGCTGTGGTCTGTACTTGACTATGGTCTAAGACTGGATGTGCAAGCATAGGTTCTCGCCCAAATGGCAGAGAAAAAAAAGAGTGATGTAAACTCCCGTTGTTCCGGATGAAAACCACCTGCTAATCTCTGGCGTAGGAAGAGGCTTTCCGAAATGGGGAAGTAAGGAAGAGAGGAAGAGGAAATCTTCATGTGACTCTCTAAACTTAGCTCTCTTGCAGTTTCAAGATGACCTTGGGCAAATTCCTTTAGCTATGTGTACCTTTCTCTTCTTTACAAAATGAGACAGTATTAGTTCTCTCTTACTAGCAGATCTGAGGGTGGATGACTTCATCCCGTGCTCTGTGCTGGATTTGTACGGTGCTGTTTGAAGCCCATTTGCAATTACAAGATAGATGAAACGATAATCCACTTGATGCTGCAGGAGAGCTTTCTGTCTGGTGTCTCACTGTAACTCCTTGTGCCTTTCCAGCTCTGTCTCCTGAAACGCTTGTGTGTCTCTGCTGAATTATTCCACGCTCCAGATTGCTTCCTGCCTGTTCTTACTTTGCCTGGATGCCAGCCAGCCGACCAGCTAGTTCTCACACCCGTGCTCGTCCACCATCCCCTATGAACCCCGGTCCACCGCGGTCTTTGGGACTCATTTCCGGACATCCAGAGAGTTCAAGGGAAGGGTGAATGTATCCTGAGAGGATAGGAAGGAGCATTTGGGTGTGGAGAGAGTTTGCTCCCAGCTATACCATGCTCACGCTGTTCCAGGATATCTTTTGAGCCTGTAAAAGGGAACAGCCCCCTGAATGAAAAAGGGTTTAGTTAGTTCTAAACCAGTTACCTTTTTTTTTTTTTTTTTTAATTGGTGATGACTCAAACATCCATAAAAGTGTCTGGCATAAATCTCCAGCTCTGAATTTCTAAAATTTATTGCTTATAAATGTAATTTTTGTGGGACTCTTAAAGTGGAATCAGTTTCTTTGAGACAGTGCAGAGCCTCTGAAATGCGCAGTGCAGTACACAGCTTTGCTGGACTGATCGAAGAATTATTTTGGGTTTCATGCCGTTTGACGATTACAGGAAGGTGGTGCCCAGACACTGTCCGCAGGAGGCTTTTGGGTTAGGAAGCTAGTTATCTGGTCACCACAGTAAAGATGTTGCTGGGTAACTCTAAATGCCAAGAACTTTCTGTGCTTTGCTTTTCATTTTTTCCTTGACTGTTTATTTTTAATATAAATAAGATGAAACATTTTCTGGTTTCTCTGCAGCAGATGCAGCAGAATGACCACAAATGAGTCATGGGGCCGCCTGAACATGTAAAGTATTTTCAGTCAACGTTCTTCGTGATAGGACTTCCATGCTACATTTTCTGTTGTCTCATCTGACTTTAGAGAGAAGTTAGCTGCTCATACAGTGATTATAAAATACGAGAAAAGCTGCACCTCTGGTCAATCACATGAAAAGTCCGACAAAAGTGTGTTTTAGGAGCTTGCACGAGGCAGGACTGGAGTTCGGACAGTAACGCTCTGGCTGATTCATCAAGTGATTTTTGGACGTGATTTTTGGATGCTCTTGCTCAAGTAACCCAGTGGCAAAACTGAGTAGGTGTGTGCGGACCTGCGGAGCTTCCTGGCCAAAACCGAACCCAGACAATGGTCTCTTTATGCTTTAAGGATTCTGAGCTGCTTTTTCTCTTGTTTATTTGTTCTTTGTTTCCTGCTCTTTGTTGTTTGTCTAAAGGCACAGTAAGTTAGTGCTGGTGGCATTGATTAAAGGGACACTTTAGTCTCGGTATTGAACTGTAGGGAGGCAGCCTTGCTCTAGATTTACACACACAACCACAGGCCTGCATCAAGTGGAATTTAGGTTCTCCCCAAACAAGTTTAAAAAAGTACCCTTGAAAACATCTTGAAATTTGTTCTTCATCTTCATCCAGCAGATGAGAGTTGTTAGGGATTATATCAAATGACCTTGTCTTTGAGATCAGATGAATTCTGTTCTTTCAGTGGTTTCTCTGGTTCTTCCTTAACAGAGTTTGGGAAGAAGTTGGGGTTTTGGGGTTGGTTTTTTTTAAATTATTTTTGCAGGCGTGGCGAGAGATGAGCACCCATGTTTCTCTGTTAGATAAGCTTTGCCTTTCTTTGAGGCATTTAGACATATGACTGCCTTTAACTGTCCATCCCTCTCCCTTGCTGGAGGTATCACAAAAGAGTGGATGTGTCTTAGCCGCTATGACTCATAGCCCAATATGTTAAATTGACGTTGCCTGTATTTTATATTAACTTAGCATGCTGCTGAAGTGCTGGCAAGCGTTAGCTTCTGCTGAGTCTCCTGTGGAAACGGTGACCCGGGGCAGAAAGGTGAGGTAGAAATCTGTATATAATAACCACGATCTTCTGTCAGTGAGAGCCTTCTTCCCTCTTCATCTTAAAGTTAGGCAAGACTGTTGAATCATCTCAGCCGTTTACTGCTGCCTGAAGGAGATCTCACTTGTACTGGTGTGGTTCCACACCCTTCCTCATTGCTTTGTTGCTCCTTGATTTTTACGAGATAGCCTTGCAAAAAATGTTGGAGGCTTGGTGGGAGAGGATGCGGGTGGGGCTGGGCTGAGTTGACTGAGTTCGTAGAAGGATCCGTTGGATGCAGAGCCAAGTACTACGTGGTCAGGAGAAGAGGTGGAAGAAGGCTGAGTGGGGAGGAAGAGGAACCTTTCCCTTTTAGTGTCATGCAGCTGCTGGATTGGATCGAGCAGCCTCGTGACTTCATCCATCAGATTGATTTTGTGGTATCCCTAAAGTCGTTTGACACCAGTCTTTATGGTTTCCCCGCTGACTGCTCAGTAACTGTCAATGAATTAAAAAAAACAACTCTCTTCAACGAGGATGATGAAATCAGGATGGCAGGTCTTAGACAAATCTTGTTTTGAGTTGTGTCATAAAGAATTGGAAAAATAGTCTAGGTGAATGTCAATTTTGAAATACTAAGTATTCCTCTTCAGGCAGCTTCCTTCGGCCTCTTCTTATCTGAGAAGTTCAGCCTTGACTCAGTTCTGAGGTGGCTTTTTAATGCATGTAAAGTTCTTGAGCTGACAAACTTCACTCTCTTTATTCAGATTCTGGGAAATTTTTGAACAGAGGAAAAGAAATGTGATAGCATGTATTTCAGAAACAAATAAAATGGAGAGAACAAGAGCAGGAAACCACTTAAAAGGCACCTTTCAAGTGCATTATAATACATCAGGGTGGAACTCGAGTCAGTCGCTGTAAAGAGTTTGACCCCCTGTTTGTCTTGAGGCTTTCACTGATCCTGTTCCTTTTGTTTATTTTCTCCATGTAAAATACATTTAGATTGTCAAATAGCTACACCTGCAAAAGAATACCAGAGTCTTTCAGAGTACCCAGCAGACACCTGCTCGTGTCCTGCTACGTCAGGCAGAATAAAGGTTGCAAATTTTAGCTTTTTTTTAATGCCACTGAGGTTTGCATCATCATTTCACAGGAGGGACCATGCTTGTATTAAGCAATTGTATCGTCTATGGCTTTGGGTACGCAGATGGCTACTTTAATATAGACAGAGTGCGTCTAATATTTGGGTCTCAAAATAACTTACACCTGATTTAAGGCAGAGTAGGTGACCCTAAATTTACGTAAGTTTTCGCTGGAGAATACTGCAGGTTAGGACTGGAGATGCAGAGCTTTGTATGCTTTGGGGACCTGACTTTTCTGGGGACTTGGAAGAATGGGATTGAGATGTCCAACCCAAAGGTCTGGGTTGTCTCCGCTCACAGCTCAGGAATCGCTTAAAGGAGCTGCTTCATCCCAGGTAGTAAGATCTATTTAGAGCTAGGTTTATTTAGACCCATGTGCTGGAGTCCATTTCTGTCATGAATATGGAAGGATTGAAGGGAGCAAAGTGTAGCCACACTTTGAAAAGAGGCCAGCACATCACAGGGCATCATTGCTCTGGCAGTTTGAAAAGCAAACTAATGCTTGAATATGGCACTTTTCTGTCGACAGCTGATGAACGAGATACTTCAGCAAGAAGCTGCTTCTCGGAGAGTGAGCCGTTCAGTTATGAGACACAATGGAGCTAAAGTCACCCTTTGGAAACGTCCTCTAGCACCTAGGTCCCTTATGTCTGGTCTGCGTTTGAAGTTAAACCGCACCGTCCCAGTAAGAAAAGGAGCTAAGGAAAACGGCCCTTTTAGATAGAAACCATATGAACTGTATGGTTCAAACTGCCTTTAAAAACAATCAGAAGTCATTTGGTGCAAAGCCCAGGTGATGGACAGGTTTCTGAACAAATGGCATCAGCTTAGCTCTCTTGATGTCTTAAGCTATTTGGCTTTGCTTTAATTTCACTTTAATTAAAAAATCTGCTCGACTTCTGAGTACATGCACTTTTGTTTCAATTTGCAGCAAAGTAGCAGCTCTTAAATACCTGCATGGGGATGGGGTTGAAGTAGTTGGATAGAGGCTACCTTAATAACTGACTTAATTCTAGTATTTCTGTTTTGTCCCTGCTTCTTCCATACATAACTTTCATGTCTGAATTGTTTTTGTGGCAGTAGTATGCTTAAGGTGTTAATGCAGTGCTAAGCGAGGTGTGGATCTAATTGTAGTGTCCTCAGCTCTAGACCTGGCCTCCTGATACACCCAGCCTACATTTTCCTCTCTCGCTCAGGCTTGCTACACCCCTAACATCTTCTCATCTACTCTTGTCTGAATCCTATATTGATTTTATTTTATTTTAGGAAAAAAAAGCACAAGTTATTAGCTGTCAAAAGGCAATTTCTGCTCCTAGTGATCTGGGCTTTACCACTTGTGGCTTTGGAGACTTTCTAGATCTCAGTGCCAGGTTGCTTATGCTGTTTTTCTGTTGATTGCAAATAGCTCTGGTTTGTTAAGATATTAGCAATAGCTAACCTGAAGAAGTTGTCAGAAGTCACTTTTTTCCTTCTAACTACCTAAACACCTAGGAGTTTGGGGTTTTTATTACCTGTCCACATCGAAGTTTTTAAAGAAAAACACATTCCTTGTTCAGTAGTTTGTGTGTGGTTGGGTTTTTACTTTGTCTCTTGATTTCTGCCCAATTTATAGCGAATAGTAAACAAATCATTATGGAGTAAATTAAGAATCATTGTGAACTGTGTTCTTGTTTTCACCTGGTAAACACAGGGGAACAGAAGAATTGATTTTTCTTTTTAATTTCCCCACACCCGCCCCAGCCTGTTTAGTCTTTAGCCTTGTCGAGATTGGCAACTAAAGTGCCACAGAGACCACTTGGGGCTTGTGACGCGAGCGCTCGACAAGAGGATGGAACTTAGCACTTTACACGACTTGGTCATCTAAAGTCTCTAAGTTATGCTTTGAATAAGAGTATGGTTTAAAGATACTCCACACTGAAAATAACCCATGTAATCCATTTTCCATAATTCCGCCAGTAGTTCTTCACATAATTTTATTCTTTTCCATTCACCCACGGATTTCCGAAGCTTCTTGTTGGATTCATTTGCAAATATTGGTTATCATCATCAATCAGTCCTGAAGCTTGGCTGTGAACTGTTAGAAGAGCCCGTGTGCTTAAGCCACATAGAGCAGTTATCCAAGGCGGTAATGTCTTTGCTTTTCCTAGGTGACTTTTAGGAGAGTGCAAGCTGGACGTAAATAATTTTCCAATTAGGAAAGGAGCCTGCCCATGTGTCACATGGGGTTTTGTGGGGTGATAAATGCTCCTGCTTCTTGACACTTGCAGCCATTTAAAGAAAATATAAAAATGTGGCTGCCAAAGTATTTTGCCCAATAGAATCTTTTCAGACTTACAAAACATGCCTAGACAATAGTCCTGGTGTTCTGTTATATTAATTATGAGGCGTCCATCTTCGTATGCAGCCGTAACTGCCTTTGGGGTAATTAAAATTTTATTAAAGAAACTAGGAGGAGTAAAGGGAATATTTTATTTGGAGCTGGGGCAGCACTGAGTCTTCAGGATGCTACAGGAGATGTGAAGCTGGCTTGGCTCAGTGTGATACCACACAAACTGTACATCCTCCTTTATTTATTTTTTATTTATTCTAATTTGGAGTGTCAAAAGCCTGGGAATGCAATTACAATGCAAAGCAGAGGTGTCTGGAAATAACCACATTATGGTTTCCCAAAGAAAATGCCTTCATCTGTCTTCTGAAATGACTGTGTTCCTCAGGAAAGAGAAAGGTTTTTTTCCATGGCCAATTTAAGACTAAAATTATTGAGACTGTGGAGTGGGTGATACTGCTTAAGATGGACACAAGATTTTCCTGGCCTTTGGTAAGTTTTTATTTCCTAACGTAGAAAAAAATATGTAGGTCTCCCCTAATAGAACTGGTTTAGGAAGGAGTTGATATTGGGAAAGAGGTGGTTTCATAGAGTACATTGTTGAAAAATGGAACCAGGAGTGCCATCTCTGATGAGTTTTTCTGTCTTTCTTCCTTTAGCGCCATTTTCCAAATTGCAACCTAATGCCCTTCCTGAGGCTCTGCTGAGATGTGATGTTTCTGGGCTGTTCTGGTTTTCTGGGTTCTGTTGGTTTTGTTGGTTTTTGTTTGTTGTTTTTTTTTTTTTTCCCCCTTCCTCTGGCCCAAGCCTTCTGGCGGGTGTAGGGGACAGTGGCTCAAAGCAGCAGGTGACACCCCCAAAATGGCCACTCACAATAACCTGGCAATGAGGTGTGAGTTTGTGGTGCCCTCAGGAGATGATGAGATCTGTGGAGAATTAGCTGAATTATCCAGCAGACTGGATATGCTTATTAGAAAAGTGAAATTTCAGAGAAGATATGCTGCTCTACTGATCTTACATTTTTGGATTATAAAATCCAAGTAGAACACAGTCGTGCTCTGTACTTCAGGTCTTTGGGTCCTAGAGATTTCTCTTCTTTTCTTGTTTCACTGTCCTAGTTGATGACTTGGCAAAATGCTGTCTGTCCTTTGCGTTCCTGAAATGTTAGACTTGACAAACTTGAAGAGAAAATGGAGGAAAAAGCCTCCAGACTCTCATTTTAGCAGATTTTTGTGCTTACGCAAACATGTAGTGAAATGGGTCTTCTCTGTAGATATATCGGCTTCATCTATGGCTTTTTTTTTTTTTTTTTTCTTTCTTTGGCAGATACCGACTTCAGAAAAGTAATTTTATGAGATATGTAGCTTTGTTGCAACAGCGTCTACTGCTTTGGTCTCGACTCTGATGGTTCAATCAGTATTTCCAATGTAACCCCCCCCTTCAGAAGTCTGTAAGTGTGCTGTAAACATTCTCTCCATGTGAAGGGAATCATTTTTAGAAGAAAGAATTACGCATCTCTTGTAAAAGGTTTCCGTTCAATATGCAGTTGCTATTTTACACACGTAATATATGCGTGCCGTACAGATGCAGTTATTAGAGCCTGTAGCTGAAGCTCTCGTTAAAATTAGTTTTGTGAAAACAATTACGTAAGTAGGTGGCTGTGTGCTAGGGAAAAACCCAAAACTGTCTTCAAAGCCTGTCGGTATGGAGCACGCAATACTTGCACACTTCAACAGTAACAAATCTAAAAAAGCTCGAAGCTTTTGAACTGAATTCTTCCTTCAAATATAGCTAGAAAAGCTTTCATGATCCTCAAAAGCTGAGTTGCAAATGGAAGATCTGGCCCAAAACTGTGACTTGGTCTTGCCGGTAGCGGACCAACGCGGGCACAGTCAAACACACAAAATCATACAGAATATAGCACAACGGTCTGTTGATCACTTATTCCATTTTAGGACAAAGCTCTAGTTAAATATGTAGAAATCCTTTTTTTTATGGTCTTTTGCCACTTTTTCTGTAACAGAAAAATGTTGAAAGCATAAAGCAGTAGCCGAAACCTTTAGCCGCACACAAGGGAGTGAGAAGTCAACACGGAGAGAGGATGTGAATGAAGACAGAAGGGCCGACACTGATTTGAGTTCAATTGTTATTTGTTTCTATCTACCCTTGTAGCAGCAGGTTCTCTTTCAGTACCTCATGGTGATGAGCTGGGTGTTTCTCAAACGTTCGTTTCTCTTCCCTCTATTTGCAGGAGCCTCTTTGCTTCAGTGAAAGGTTTGTGTCTTGGAACAGTGGAAATACAGAAAAGGACGGAAACTTGTTGGTCTTTAACTATAGAGCTATTTAACTATAGAAGAATGATTAATATCAACTGCTTTAACAAACCTTAGCTATAGAATTGAAGTGATTGTATTGTGAGCCTCGAAAGGGTGTTGCTGCAAGATTTTGAGCGTTGGAGTTTTCTAATAAATGTCAAACAATTGCTGAAAAGCTCGGGGACTCGGTAATTTACATTCTGCAGCACCTATATTTAGGTTTGAGAAATAAGGAGAAGAGCTTAAGCTCTGCCTTTGTATTCCAAGAAAAGCCCACGTTCTGAGAAACCTTTAAATGAACTGAATAATCCTTAAATACACTTGCATGCTGGCAGAGTGGCCAACGCTTAACAATTCTAGGAAATTCTTTAAAGAATTTGTGTCACAGTTGGCTGTGCCCCCTGAAGCCCTGATTACACGTGTACATCCAGGTGAGTGAAAAGCACGTTTCTTAAAATGCCCCTTGTTTCTGTGTGCAGCAAAGATAGCGTTTCAATGGAGTTCTGAACCAAAATACATTTCTTCTTGAGGCAGACCTTCTTGCTTCTTTAAACAGTCCAGATCCTTATTGTATCAGCTGCTTGGCTCTCCTGTTACCTAAAAACCAGTGATGAAATTTCTGTAATAGTTCTTTTTTTTCCTGTTTGTCATGCGTTTTGACCATGCTGGCACTGGCCTGCAGGCTGAGTGTCCTGTTGCACGTCTTCCTTCCGCTGGCGCAATAGCAGAGGACACTTCGGTTCTGGAAGATGGTGGCGGACAGTACCACGGGAAGAACCCTCAAGAAGAGTTTTGGTTTGGATCAGTTTGGAGTATTTTGATGAGATGTTCTTTACATTTTCATGACTGCAACTTCATATGTTCTATTGTCTTACTTGCAAAGCCAACTTGCATAAGATAGCTGCTACAACAGGGATGAAAGAAGTGGTACTTCTTCATGAGAACAATGAGAAAGTTTGAAAAATTGTCTTGTGTTCCGAAAGTGTTGGTGGTGTAGTAAGTGTTGTCTCTTGGGGCAGCTGGCAAAGGATGAGGAATGAGATGAGGTGCATAGAAATTCAGAGGCATTCACGGGAGGGCAACAGGGTAATCTGGGTTGGGTCCTCTCCAACGCACCTTCTTATCTTTCTGTGGAAGTTTGCCTTTCTTGTTTATCTCTAGAAGGAATTACACTGTAGTGCTGGGAGAGGTGATTTTTTTCGGCGTTCTCCAAAACACATCCAAATATTTCTGTGGTAACTGGCAGTTTTTCTGCCATTTATTGGACTTCTTATTAGGAGAGCAGGGCATGTTTCTGTTTGGTAGCACGTTCTTTGTTGGATTCATAGGTAATGGCGTTTGCATCTTAGAGGGGGGATGAGCTCTTGTGTTGTAGGGTGTTTTATTTTTTTTCTGTCGGCATGCACGTTTCTATAAATCTTTGCCTTGGAAAATGACATTTTGCAGAGACTGTTGTAATATATAGCTACCAGTATGTAATAAACCTTATCATTTTTGTCTGCATTTATAACTGATGTGTGTAATAGGAAACCAAAATTATAATTTTATCTCTCCCTGTTGCCCGCTGAAGCTGACAAACTCCACTCACTAAAAATATATGTGCTTTTGGGGTAATTGGTTCAAGGGCTAGTTTTAGCTTTATTGCTAGACGACCTTTTGCTGCCTCCAGAAGAGAAAATCGGCGTCTCTGGTGCGTTGAGCAAATGTCCGGAGTCTGCTGGAGCGCTTGCCGTTTCTCCTGGAAACTGCTGATAGCCCGGAACACCGACAGCCTTGTTCTTGGTGGTCTTGTCCGAATGTCTCTGCTGGGCTTTTTCATGTGTAAAGAGGGAGTGTTCTAGATAGGAAAACTCTTTTGGTTGTCTCTTCATTTTCCAGAGCCATCCTCCTGTTGTCCCATGGAGGCTCATTTAGAGCTGAGCATCACTCCAGAGCTCACTTTAACTGTTAGAGGGGGAAGATTGTGCAAGATCTTGCTACCGATCAAGACCACGTATTTTATTTGAGGAAAAGCTGCTACAGAAAACAAGGTATTATCCTGTATTAGCTGCCTGCCAGAAGGCATTATTTATCAGTGGAAGTGTGATGACTTTGCAGTTCTTTTTAATGGGCCACGTTCATGGAAGACTGTTTTGTAAATGTTTCGCATCGGTGTGATAAATAGAAGGATGATGAATAGGAGCTCCGAGCACGGAGGCTGCATTAGCTGTGTAAGCTGCATTTAGGCTAGCGTCTCAGCAGTGCAGCCCTTTCAAAAGGCTACCTGACGCTGTGGTAAGTTCTTTGAAAAAAAACGGTAGCAGAATAAGCCCCAGTATAGGTACACAGCCCGTGTTTCTAATGCAGCAAGACCCAGGGCTTCCGTAATTTTTGCCCTCACTGCTGTCAGCCGACAGGTTTTATTTGGACATGAAACCTCACCTCTAGGAAGTGCCAGCTGATGCTGAATGCTGCAGCAGAACTGTGTGGAAATGCAGTCTACTGTGAAAGCACCAAGTTTGCTTATCAGCTCTCTATAAAACATCAAATCAGATTTAGGGTCTTGATCCTTTTCTTCAAGGCACTCCCCAGCCTGGTGCCAAGATGTCTAAAGTTCTGCCTGAAATTCTCCAAGGAACATTTGATGAGCTTTGGTGCCATCAAACCCTTTTATCAGAAAGGATGGCTGTTTTGTGGGGCAGACTTGTTGGGTATCTGACTTGATGCTATTCCCTGTGCATCATTGTTAAAACCCCACTCCCGCACAGACACTGCAGCGTCTGAAT
>NW_009637378.1:64995-80843 GCF_000690535.1 Cariama cristata | reverse complement strand
CGATAAAACAATGATGGTGCCAAAGGCAAGATTCGTTTCTTTGGGAAGAAGATGAAAACAAACTTGACAGACGTTCAGAGAAATCTAACTAACGTTATTGGCAAGCACATAACTATAGTGATAAACACGCTGCAAGATTCTGTGCGTAGTATGTTAATTACTCATTTAAGGCTTGATGTTTTGCAGACCTTTGCTGCTCTGAGTCTGTGCTTCATGGTACTCCCAAATTTCTGAAGATGCAAGGCATGTGTTTGCTGTAGACTGTCACGAGAGCAGGCCTTTGGGGGAGAACCGTGGGGTTCTCCTCTCGCTTACATGTAGGTGGATAGATTATTTTTTTTTAACACTTGTCCCCTTGAGCGACTGAGCAAAAATCATATGCTCTGTAGTCTTGCGAGCTTGTGGGATTTTGTTTAAAGATTTGTGGTGCTACAGAGCCATTTATCCTTCTTCCTCCAGCGTCCGTTTGTGTTATTTGCCGTGGTGTTTGGGTTGTCGTTGGGTTGAGTTGACCTTCCAAGGCGGTTTTCCTCTATTTCCGCTGCAATTGCCCATTGGTTTCTTCCAAGAAAAAGCCTTTCTTGCCCAAGCAGTTGAGGGTGAGAGCTTTGGGGTGCTTTCCCTGATGGCACTCCTCGTTTTTCTCTGTTGTATTAAGGAGAATACTGTTAAATTTGGTATCTGTGCAGCCAGTGTTTCACCAGTACAGCAAAGAACCAACTATTAATAATTTGCTGTTTTGAATGTAGATAATTTTTGTGGTGACTGAAGCAGATCAAAAGTAATAAATCAGAAATGTGTACCCACAGAAGAAAGGCATGAAAATCCTGTGCTGACATGAGCTATGAGTTGTTTTTCAGTGAAAAAAAGTGATGCTACAGTGACGACTTTGAACCTTTTCCAGGTTTTGCAGTAGAGGTGTAAACCCTTCATCGTTAGACTGCTTGATTACAGAACTTGCTTTCCCTCAGTGCCCGATGGAGACTCAGGTTAAAAACATTCCTTTATGATAACTTCAGATGACTTTCACAAATACTGTTTCACAAAAGAAATTTCTTTAAATTTCTTTCTCTGACACCAGTTTGGTATTAACTTTTCTTAACACCAGTGATCGGACTATTTCAGCTGCCACTTGCAAACATACCGAGCGTTTTCCTTTCTAGTTGTTATTTGGCGTTGGAAGATACTGGCAAAGTAAATAAATGAGAGTAGTGCAGCGAAGAGTAATGAGTTGGGGCTGATATAACCTCATTAACTGAAATACTTTCTGTCCTACCGATGACCGTCAGGGTATTAGGAAGAGAAAAATCAAAGAATTTGATAGGTGAGTTGATATCGGCTGTGCTTGAGGATGAAAAAACTGCCATTAACTTAATTTTGTCATCTTGACCTTTGTCTCCTCCCCCAAATTAATTGGAAAGCTGACCGTAAAGCCGATGCCGCAAGCTGCTGCCCAGGCAGATAGGTGCCTGTAAAGCAAGTGCCAGCTTTCCTTTTCACCAGGAGAAGACTGAGAAATCAGCTTTTTGCTTTGGCCCCCATTCTTTTATCCAAAGATTATTTTGGTTTTTAAATGTGTTTATTTAAATTAGTCATGATGAAAATAGAGTTGGTGCTTTTGCGTTTCGTAGAGATAACTTCAAGCAAGTACCTCTTGAGAGAACGAGTCACTTGGTATTACTTAACTCACTCCGTGAATTTCTTAACAGCCTTGGCAGTTGTATCAGAATGAGGATGTGTATTAATGTAAACCACTCTAATTGAGGCTTGCTTTACAGCTATTGGATTAAAAACGTGTTAGATTTCACCTCCTCATCCAAGTATTGGCGTGCTTACCATCGCGGGGATGCAGTGGCAGAACTTTCTGAACACCAAGGTGCAGAGTCTCTGCAATAAATATAACTGCTAGGCACGCTCTGCGGCACGGCAGTACAGACCACGGTCTCTCCTAAATAGTGCTTTGGGTATTCCGATGCCTTAACCATAAAACTTGCCCTTTGCTATAAAAAAGTTTAATATTTTTAAAAGCATTTGGGTTTTTTTATGTGGCAACAAAGAGAATCTTCAAAAGGATAATTGAGCTGAAACCAGCACAGTGAGATCATTATCTACAAACACGAGTAAATGGCTTTAGGAAGTATTTGCTTATTCATTAACTTTCAAATCTGCTTGTGATACTTTGCAGTTTTCCTTCTGATGGTTGACAAAACCCAGTGTTCGGAGGCTTAGCCCGCAGTGGACTTGCTCTTTTGCACCTTGCCATGTACCCCAAATTCATGTAAAATTAACAAAAGAAAAAAAATTTATTCAATTTTATGTTTTTTATGTCTGGTATAGCAAACATCTGACATCTGTCAAAATTCAAAATTTGAAGTGTTGTTGAAACAAGTTTTTTGTGAAGCTTTTTAGTGCTTTTTCCTTACCTGCAGGACTAGCCAAAGTATGAAACCAAGATGTAAAAAGAAGGTTCTTCATGAACGCTTTGAAGAATTGTTTGGTTTTTGGAAAGATGGCACACCTACGAGATGCAGTGGCTTGGCCAATAAAACTAGTTTTAAAACTGTGTTAGAGCTTTTCTGCATTTAAGCCACTTTTTACTAAGATAGAACAAATTTTAAAGCGCATTAGCTATTCCTGAGGACGTGTTTGGGGGTGTTCTCGTTCTCGGTAACAATAACCGCCCAGGGAGTTAGTTGGAGTTGCTAATCCCAAACGCTCCCATGTGTGGATGGGTCAAGTCCTTGCAGGGTTTTCAGTGCTTTCTGATGTGTTGTGTGGTTCAAGTCTAGCAGAAAAGCCAGCAAAGCTTCCTGGGCGTTGTGTACATCTGCCTGGACACCATCAACTTCGCTGTCCAGAAATGAAACAGAAATAAGGACTGTTGATAGTATATCTTGACCAGGAGTTAGATACTGTTTTCTTTGCAGTTGGTACTCAATGTGTACTGAGGTTATTGAATAGCAACTTCTTTTTCATTGCCTTCACGAAAGGTGCTACCAGAAACATCACGTTTTCTGTTGATTTGAGCCAAGAGAGATCAGAGGAACACTGGTGGTGGCAGAGAATGGCGATGGCAATACCTGCCGGGCCAGAGGTAAGGAGAAGGATCTCTCCCACGTTTGCCTTAATCTAGCCTTGAGATGAATTTAGCTCTTCGAACCTCTCTCAGGCTGTAGTTCCGCATCTACTCGAAGGCTGGCCACCGAGCTGCAGACACCCATCCCTGTGGTAGTGCGCTCTGGCCACAGCTTCACGGTCCCTGTTCAGGTAATTATGGATTCAAGAAACTCATTCAGGTGGTTTTTTGTGCTGTGTTTTGTTTTGTTTTTTTTTAGGGGGCAAAGTGGTTTCCTTGATGCAACCCCTTCTGCGAAGGGTAGCAGTGGTGCCGGGGTGCGTGGCTGCCCCTCGCAGCAGCGCGCTCTGCTCAAACCAGCTGCGCCGTGCCGGTGGAGCAGCATCTCCGGCTGTCTGGGGGAGGTGGTCGGCAGGCTGGAACCCCCTGAGCTGGCTGGAGGAGAATAAGGGGGCTGCTGCAGAGCTGAGCCTCTGTAAAACCTTGTGATCATCCGTTGGCTATCTTCTAAATGTTGGCTGTATCTAATTCTTTAAATAAGCTTGAGAATAAGTTTGGTGGTTTTTAACGTCTCTGTCCTTGCTCAGTTTTGCACTGCAAAGCCCTGTTGTTTATAACGGATTTCAGTACCTTCCTTTGCAAGCAGAATCCCTTGGCTGGGGATTTCTAATACTTTCAAAGAAAAAAAGCGTTTTAATGTTTGCTTTGTTGGAAGCTAGGGCAAGTGTAGTGTATTTATTATTACTAGCCTGTTTTGAGCAAAATCTGAATTTGGGGCTTGGTCTAAATTGGGAGTGACGATGTATGTTTCTAAAATGCGTTTTAAACCCTTGAATATTTGGGTTGTAAAAAATGCATTATTCTGGGTAATGCTGTACCCGTTAGCTTTAGTAACTTTTGTCTCAAGGCCAGCGCTCCCAGACTTCCATTGTTTCTTTTATTCTTTTTACGACCAGACTATTACAGCTGTGATCTTGGATAACAGGTTTTTTTCCTACTGAAAGCTTTGAGAAAATGCTGATTAGCAGAGAAGGACTTAACAGTGGAGTTGATAGAGATTGAAATAGAGAGGTCATTTTCTTTCCATCCTGTGTCTTGTAATGAATGTGCCATCCTTTAGCTTTTGTGGAGTTTTTGAATACTGGAGGAGAAGAGGAAAACACTTTGCCTTTGGCATTTCCCTTAATTTCATTTTTTGAAAGCCCTTAAGAAGAGACAATGGTACTCATGAAGATACAGCTTGAGAGATTGGAAAGGAACATTTGGGTTAAGGAGTCTGTTTTGTTTTGTTTTAATCTGTCTTGCACAGCTGCTTTATTTCTTGCAGACTTCTTTTGTCGTGGGTTGGATTTTAATGACGCACGTACAGATTCTTTACTGAAAACTGAAATTTGCGTCTATTCGTGTTGCAACAAGTGGTGTTGTCTCTTGGATCTCACATAAATATAATGGTTGTGAGCAAGACCTACCTAAAATAAAAGATTTTAATGCATTAGCAAAGTGCTGAAGATCAATATTTGACCAACATGTATAGCAGAGTTTAACTTTTCTTTCAACATGTTGTCGGCTTGGCTGTTTGTTCCATCCTAAGAAACATCTGTGTTGAGCCTGTATACTGTTTGATGGAGACCGTTGATCTCACGGAGGTAGGAAGCTGCGCTAACCAAAGTTTGAATCCTGTACAAGGGAGCAGTATCGCTTGAAGCAGTTCCTGACCCTTTGGGGCAGCTGGACAGATTCACCGCCTGGCTCACAAATCCAGCGAAGTCTAGTTTGAACTGCCCGGGTATGAATTGCGTTGCTTTTCAAGCGCACCATTAAACATGGTTAACCCTTGGCAGAGTCAGGGTGTTTTGTGTGCTGTAGCTCCAATTCATCTTTGCTCCTTTTCTTTCCACTAAAAATATGTATGTTTACACTTCAGTGCAATTAGCCTTTTTTCATTTGTCTGTAAATGTTGGGAACAAAAACGTGCTTTGCCTTGTCATGGGACGTACATCCGATTTGCAGATTTTATTATTTTTTTCCCCCCACAACCTATTTGGAACAGCACAGCCTAGGCAGGCGGTAATTCTTTTGAGACGCTGAGGCTGTTCTTGAGGTGTGTTGTTTGGCTGATACGCGTACAGATAAATTATATAGCGTTGTGTTGTCAGGCAACTGAGATCTCCCCGCATCATAGCGATACAAGCAGCAAATAGAGTTTTAGTGCTGTGAACAAGCCAGATAATGTTGAGATGATGGAGGAGTTTGTACAGGACAGGCTGGTGTGGGCTGATGTTGCCTAAAACGAAGCCCGAGCGGCCGATGGAAAAGACCGTGGGGCTCATGCCTGCAACTGCCAGAGCCTGTGGACTCGCTGAGCCAGCAGAACCATTCCAGTTCATTCATATACAATAGTTAAGTGCTGCTTTTTATTACAGCACAGTACATTATTTGCATTATTGTGCTGAACTGTTAGCATTTTTGTATTGGAAGATACCTACACAGTAACTGAAGCTTATCAAAGGAAAAAAATATCGGTAGGAGCGTAGCAGTGACTGTGAAGGACTGGATCGGTGTGTTGGCTGGGTGATGAGTAGGTACAGAGCCCAGCTACAGAGAAAGGACGAAGAGGATCTGTACAGTGAAAATTAAATCTTTGAAGTCTAGTTGGAAGTAAGCGATTAAATGGGATGAGGGAAATTAGGCTGTAGATGAACAACATCCTGTAGCAAGAATATGGGATTGTGAAAAGTCGCCTGGTAATGTGAATCCTTTCCCTTTCTTCAGTGGCGTAAGGACAAAATATGAGGAAATGCACTGTTGAAGAGAGCATCCAGGTAACAGGTGACCTTTGGGCTGGGTAGGAGGTGACTTTCTTCTTACAGTCCAAATGGCCGTGCCCTTTTTGCCTACTGGTAAAAATCCTGGCCGTGAAGTTTTGTTTTCAAGTTATTGGTCCAAGTCCGAGAAATTGTTCATCAGGTGAGGAGGATGAAGTTAGTCTCAGACTTGGAACATGAACGTGTTTCCAGGATGAAGCAGAAGACTTTTTGTTTCTTCTCTTTCTCCTTTTGAAAGATTTTGTACTCGGCACTGGTGAGGCCGCACCTCGAGTGCTGTGTTTGGTTTTGGGCTCCGCACTACAAGAAGGACATTTGGGGTGCTGGAGTGAGTCCAGAGAAGGGCAACGAAGGTGGGGAAGGGTCTGGAGCACAAGTCTGATGGGGAGCGGCTGAGGGAGCTGGAGGGGTTTGGTCTGGAGAAGAGGAGGCTGAGGGGAGACCTGATCGCTCTCTACAACCACCTGAAAGGAGGGGGTAGCCAGGTGGGGGTCGGCCTCTTCTCCCAAGTAACCAGCAATAGGACAAGGTGAAATGGCCTCAAGTTGTGCTAGAGTAGGTTCAGGCTCGACATGAGAAAGAACTTCTTCACTGTCAGAGTCGTTAGGCATTGGAACGGGCTCCCCAGGGAGGTGGTGGAGTCACCGTCCCTGGAGGTGTTCAAAAAACGTTTAGATGTGGCGCTTCGAGACACGGTTTAGTGGGTTTAGCGGGCATGGTGGCGTTGGGTAGACAGTTGGACTGGGTGATCTTTGAGGTCTCTTCCAACCATGACAGTTCTATGAGTCTATTTCAAAAGGCATTTCGAACCCAAACCAGATCTAAAGTGTAACTTCCAGAATTGCCTTCCGTAGGACTCTGGAGAAATGGGAGTCGCTTGCTCTGGGGGGGAACAGTGAGCTGCCCCCGCTTGGGTTGCAGACTGGGAATGCAGAGGGAACACTGCCCTTTCTTTTCACCGACTGCTTTAGCTGACAGTTGGGATGCAGCAGGTGGGATGCTCGGGTGGAGGTCAGTGGTAAAAAGCCCCTCAAATAGGCAGTGGTTTATCCAAAGAAATTTTAAGGAGCACTAAATGAAGCGTGGCTGTAGAAGAGGGAACGCGTCTTAGTTAATGAGAAACCGTTCAGAGAAGGCAAATTGTCACAACCGGCTTTTGATATTCCATGTATGTGCATGTGTAGAGAGTTTTGAGGTCTAGATTATAGCCCATCCATATGATTTGAGTGCCTTAGACAAATTATAAATGCATTTAAAAAATATTCTTGTGTTTTGTTAAAGGATTTGACCGTTTTTGTTGTGCTTCTCAATATAGAAGTAGTAGTTTTTAACGTTGTGGTGGGTCCTAAAGGTTTAAACTGAAATATGAACCTTGTGTTGGGTATAAACGTGGAAGAGATGACTTAAAGGATGTCCCAGGACACATCCAAAGCCTGGTCTGTTTTTTCTGGGCTGATAACAAGAAAGTGGAGCCTTTGCAGCAAACCTTACCAACTTGGTTTTGAGAGTGAATTGTAAAGGTCTTGCTGCAGCCCCAATCAAGTAAGCAGGAGCTCAGGAGTGGAGTGTCATTAAGAGCTGCTGTTCAGAGATGTAATTAGGGAGGTTACGCTGTGGAAATACAGAGCTGAACTGCCTGTATCCCGAGTTCCTCGCCGGAGCGAGTGCTGTTGGAAAAGTCACAAACAAGGGGGGTGAAAAGCAGTTTGAGCTGCTTTTTAAGGAAACTGTTGAGGCCTGCTGATTAGATCTTTATTAAATAAGAAAAAAAGGTCACTGCCATACTTTATTTTTTAAGTTAGATAAAATCTGGAAATACCTTTTGTAGCTTGCCTTTATTCACAGCTCTTAAATAATAAATTAGTGCTGCTATTGTTGAACAGCTGGTTATCACGGTTCCTTTGCTTTGCTCCAAAGATTAAGACACCACCCCCACCACTTTTTTTTTTTTTTGGCTATTTAAGCTGCTTTTTTGACTCTGTGCAAATCCAGAAGAGGGAAAGGGTACATTAATCCCTGTAAGGTAGGTCCACTCTATGCTTTTTAACAGGTAACCTGTCTCAAGTGCTGAAGACTCTTCTGAAATTGTAGCCGTAAGCTCTGGAGGTCCTTTGACAGAGTAACCATCATAGGTCGAGTCCAACCGTTAACCCAGCACTGCCAAGGCCAGCACTAAACCCTGTCCCTAAGCACCACGTCTACACGTCTCTTAAATCCCTCCAGGGACGGGGACTCCACCGCTTCCCTGGGCAGCCTGCTCCAGTGCCTGACAACCCTTTTGGTGAAGAAATTCCTCCTAAGATCCAGTAAGCCTACACTTGGGCTACGTGCCTGCGTTGGGTGAGTGGTAGATGGCACAGCGTCTAGCGCTCTGGGAAAACTTGAGGGACTCCTCAGCATGACACCACAGTCATCTGGGCTTTTTTTCCCTAATTTTCCTTTCCCTTCTGTGCTCTCTTAGGCTGTATGCCATTCACCTGTGTTGGAAAAGCACATTATGCAGTATTGTCTTTACCACAGCTCTCGTGCAGCATAGTCCTGGGGTGCAAATCCACATCGACTGTTCCTGTTCCAGGATAAGGTATTGTACAGGTTAGCTGTATCGCTCGTGCTTTGATCCCACCGGTACATACAGAAGATAAGTTAGGTATCATTTCTCCCTCCTCTCCTTTCCTCTGCCCCGTGCGGCAGAGTGTCTTGCAAGTCTGCCTTTGCGTGGTAATTACATGGTATATTTTTACATATACTTCATGTGATTCTTGCTGCTATAATGAGTGATTTCAAGTGAAACGTTAGGCTTTTTTTCTCTTGGCTTCAGCTTCTTGGTTTTAATCTACAAGCCTTGTAATTTGTCTGATTTGTTGTTAGCCTGGGCATCTACCAGCTGCTTTGTATCTGTAAACAATACATTATTGTTTTTTAATGTATATATAATTTTTAAAAGAACAAGAATGAATACGAGCTTGACCTTCAACACAGTTCAGATCAGCGTTTTGGGGGCAAAGCTTTAATCTGGCTCAGTACAGTTCATATTGAAAACTTAATCCCAAGTTTTGAAAGCAATCCTTATAAAAGGCCCGTATATCTTTGCAAATGGAAAAGCTGCAAAGCGGTGTTAGTTCAAAGTCACACACTTGGCTTTTGTTATGTGCCATAACATCAGTGAAATTGGGTGGCTTCTTTTTATTTTGTTTGCTCAATTTGAGCTCTTTGACAACCCTTGACATACAGAAAGTTGGCTTCTTTATCTGCCCATATCAAATGAACTTCACCTAAGAAGAAGTTCACAGCTTTTGTACAAAGTGTACCCAAAATAGCCTGCCGTAACTCCTCCTGGAAGAGCTGTACGCTGTGCAGATGCTGGCGACTCTGGCATAATTTGTTGGTGTACCCCAACCTCTCACCCTGGATGCAGGACAGATGCCTTGTTTGCACTTTCCATTCTCCAGCAGAACCGTGCGAGACCTGACTTAATTAAACCTCTGGCTTTGAGGTACTGTCTCTGCCAATCCGAAGGGAATTAAGTCTACGTTCCTATTTATGGTATGTGTTACTGTGGTTAACCAGACGGGGATCTGTATCTTTTGTGATGTCTCTGTTCACTATTCACTGCGTTTAAATTTAGCTTCTAATATTGCATAAGCAGAACCGCTTTCAGGTAGGGCTAGCGATTTCCCAGGTGATTTGAACCGATGGAGGCATGGCCATCTCTTCCAGTGCTTGGGGTGCATCATGTGAGATTTCTGATGTGATCTTGACTGAGCTCAAATATCTCATTATACCATTCTTGGCACAAATCTTCCACAACTCGGTGCAAGTCGCAGTGCCCGGCTGAGCTCCCGAAAGCGGTGCGCTCTGCCGGGCTGGTGGGATGCTTCTGCACTTCCCTACTAGAGATGGAAGAACATTGAGAGGGCCGTGAGCTACGTTTAAGTCAGATTTCGTCTAAGATGGTTATGTAGTGATATTATTTGTGTAATACCATTGCCTTGTTGTGTGTATTACAAATAGTCAGCAGGCTTTTTTTAAAGTTGAAGACCTTGAACCAGTCTGCAAGTCTCTTTTATCTCAAGTGTGAGCATTAGTCAAGCTAATAAATGTCAGATGTATTCTCTTCTATCATGAAAATTACAGACAGAAACTTGCTGAGACTCCAAACGGTTCAGCCATTAACCTTTTTGTGCAGAGGCAGCTGAAGGCAGTCCTGATTGCTCTCTTCCCACATTCTCCATTAGCTTGGACTTTTCACTAGACTTTCCCTTTTTTTTTTTTAAGCCCACCCACATTTGATTCTTCAGTCTTTTTCTTCCATTATCTCAGTAGGTTACATTTAAATGCGTGGACATTCTTTGTTAGAACTAGTGTTACTTAGAAATTTTTGGTATTTTAAATTGCTCCTTTCAATTTTGCTTCTGCCATACTCATTAAATCCCATTTCCAAGCAAGCTCTTTTGCATGCTGCTAAACACGGAGACTGATCTGAAGTTCAGCTGCGGGGAGATGAGTTGCATCACCTGTTGTAAAAGGCTCCGGTTCTCTGATGAGCCCTGCAAACTCCCGAAGACTTTAGCTTTGCGATTTCTTGGAAATTATGATGTTATTGCCACTTTATCGATGGGGGAGCTGAAATGCGGAGAACAGAGTGACGTGGTCAGGGTGCTGGCGGAGGTTTAGCTGCCCGTTAAAATCACAGACAGATTCTCAAAATAGGATTATTGATAATGCGCCATGCAGCTGTCTCTCTTGCGTCTTAAACCAATTTTTTTTCCTAAGAAATACGAAAAATGTACCAGGTTGTATGGAAGAAAACAAGGCAGAACCCCAAGCGATGGGAAAATCCATTACGATTATAAAAGGGAAGCTCTAAAACTGCTAGAAGCAGTAGAATAAAAATACATCCTCTGCCCCCAGAAAAAGCAAGGGAAGAAAAAGGAAAGAGATTTTGTCAATGACATGATCTTTTACGTGTTGGGGGGTGGAAGTATTCTAGAGGGAATTATTTTTGAACACAGACTTGGGAGAGAGGGGGGGAAAAAAACCAATTCCAAACAAGAACCACCAGACCAGTTGTGTGTTTGTACTGGGAGAAGGGGGCTTAGGAAGGGAAGGTGTGTGACAGTAACTAGGGAGAATCGAGGAGATGATCCTTGACACCATCAAGGTTTGTATTTTAACATTTTTAAGGGTAACACGCCCTATTAGAAAACTTAAAATTGTCATATTCAGCATGCGGTGTTTAAAGTTATAAAGGGTGTGTTGAGTGTTTGTTTTATTTTTTTTATCCCTCGGCAGCTGTAACAAAGTACTCTGGCACAACCAGTTATAAATGCACCATAGACTCACAGAATGGTTTGGGTTGGAAGGGACCTCAAAGCCCACCCAGTTCCACCCCCCTGCCCTGGGCAGGGACACCTCCCACCAGACCAGGTCACTCACAGCCCCATCCAACCTGGCCTTGAACCCTTCCAGGGATGGGGCAGCCACAGCTTCTCTGGGCAACCTCTGCCACTGCCTCACCACCCTCACCGGGAAGAGTTCCTTCCTAATATCTCATCTAAATCTTCCCCCTTCCAGTTTAAAGGCATTGCCCCTTGTCCTCTCACTCCATGTCCTTGTCACAAGTCCCTCCCCAGCTTTCTTGTCGGCCCCTTTAGGCACTGGAAGGCTGCTCTAAGGTCTGCCCGGAGCCTTCTCTTCTCCAGGCTGAACAACCCCAACTCTCTCAGCCTGTCCTCACAGCAGAGGTGCTCCAGCCCTCGGATCATCTTCGTGGCCTCCTCTGGACTCGCTCTGACAGGTCCACGTCCTTCTTGTGCTGAGGACCCCAGAGCTGAAGGCAGTACTGCAGGGGGGTCTCACCAGAGCGGAGCAGAGGGGCAGAATCCCCTCCCTCGCCCTGCTGGTCACCCTGCTTGGGATGCAGCCCAGGACACGGTTGGCTTCCTGGGCTGCCATTGCCAGGTCGTAGAATCATAGAATCATTATGGTTGGAAGAGACCTCAAAGATCATCAAGTCCATCATGTTGAGCTTCTCATCAACCAGCACCCCCAAGTCCTTCTCCTCAGGGCTACTCTCCATCCATTCTCCACCCAGCCTCTGTTTGTGCTTGGGGTTGCCCCGACCCACGTGCAGGACCTTGCACTTGGCCTTGTTGAACTTCATAAAGTTCACACGGGCCCACCTCTCCAGGCTGTATTCATAACTAATGTAACCGAGAGATGCGTCTGACTGATTAGTGCTTGAGAAAACGTCCTTTGGCATGCAGATGAGGAGCACTTCTGAAGCTTTTCGTGTTCGGTGTGTGGATTGTGAAAAGCTTCTTACCCTCCTCCTCAGGCAGGCTTCTGCCAGGGGAAGGTGCAGACGGATTGCTTGCCACAACTGTTGCGGTTTATTGAACTGCCAAATCGTACATTTTCTACTTGTTCCCTGATGTGTATTGAAGATATCCCTTTAGGTATGATCCTGAAGCAGGTCATCTCTTTTTTTTCTTTTTCTTTTTTTTTTTTTTAAAAAAAAAAAAGGTGGTGCATTTGGGAGTTTTCCCATAAGCAGATCCATAAGCAAGTCACGGTGAGGGGAGCTGAAGCTTGGGACGTGCTGAGCTTAGAAGGAGCAAACTGCATTGCTTGTTTTCCTACGTGCTCGGTGATGCCAGGAGGAGAAGCAAGGCCGCCGCCAAGCTGGTGGCTGAGTGCAGCCTCTCTCATCGTCCCTCCCTCTGCAAAATGTCCATGTTTGTCACAAGTGGAGCCTTTGAGTTATTCCGTGGATCCTACTGAGCCACCCATTTAATCAATGATAAGACTAAATTCTAAAAGCCTTAAAATTATGTAGGTTTCACAATTGTATGCTTATATAAAATAGTCACTTTAAGAATAAAAAGACAAGAATATGGACAATTTTGGCTGGATAAAGTAGCAGCTGTGTACAGATTTTGCTAAGATAGATATTCCAGTTAATAGCCCCTTCTCAAGCAGAATGTGACTAATGCTGCAACTCCTGCCATGCATGTTAATTTGCTGTGTTCATGGGTGCTGTTCCCCCATCCGCTGCTTTTTATAAAGACTGCAAATGCCGTCAGTGACTGGAATTATCTCCCCAAACTGCTCTGGGTCTGATAACATCATCCAGGGAGTAGATGTTTTCTTCTGACCATGCTGGCGTGTGTCAGAATGAGCTAGTTCAGCAATAACCTGCTACGGAAATCACTTTAGCTCGTTTTGATGAAATCAAATTAGGAAGATCCAAAAATATTTCCCTGGGCAGACTGGAGGGGCTGGTAACTTTTACTGGGGTGGTTACTAGTAAGTGGCTAGAAGTGGTAGCATCAGCGCTTCTGGCTTGAGTCAGAAGAGTATGCATCCCCAAGTCTGCCAGAAATTGTGGGGTTTAAATCTTTTCAATAAAAACAAGGAAATCATGCATAAATTAAGCATGTGTTACAATGACAACCGTGTAAGTGAAGGGATGCATTTAGCTTTTATCAGTAATTTTTTGGTTAAGAACTGATAACGTGTAGCACCTGCTTGATTTTTGTAGTGATTTTTTTTTTTCCATGATTATGTATATATTACTGCCCAAGGGGAGATAGTTTCACAGAAGAAAGCAGATGGAAGGAAAACAGATTTGAGGTGCCCACAGGATTAGGGAAGACTCTGGAGAAGGACAGAAAGTACTTCTGCTGAAAAGCACTGGGTGCCGAATCAGTGAAGCTTTGCTTGTTATTTATCCCTTAAATTATTACATGCTTTTAGTTTTAGGCGAGCATGAAAGCTGAAAATAGTTTCTGATTTAAATATGATCAAAATGCTTTGGGTCTCTGCACGGCTTTTTAATCTTTGAATATTGCTCTGTTGCAGGTGTGGGAAAAGCACGTACCACCCTACCACCCGGCCCAAAACCTTTGGTTTGTCACATCAGGTTCCCCTTTCAGCTACGGTCTCTTGTGCGTGCCACCACCTGTACGGGATTTCTTTGCTGCGTAGAGCATTAGAGGAATTATCTGCAAGAGCCAGAAGGAATCGACTGATTTTTCCAAGCATGTAATGTAGCTGTCCCGCGTTGACAGGTGGAAATGGATACTCTGGGTCACGCAGCTGCATACCCGCCGTGTTCGACTGCACGTGGCGATGTGCAGTGAGATCTCAACCTGACTGACACCTCTGGGAGCTAAAATAATACCAGCAGCACTGAGACTGGTGAGTCTCGGTGGTGTCGGTACCAGAACTTCCCTTGCAATCCCAGACTCAGTTGTAACTGTCTACGTAACATCTAAATTGCAAACGCTGTCAGGAGCCATCTTCATGCAATGCACTGCTGGGACAAACAAGTCCGTGGGGTTTTTGGTTTTCTCTTGAGAGTCTGCAGGCTCTTGGTGCTCTACGGAAGATGACTACAAAAAAGCAAACATATTATTGATACGATAATACATTTGCTTTTTTGTGGTCATAAACCTAAGGTAGTTGGTTTGAACTTGAGTCATAGAATCACAGGATGGTTTGGGTTGGAAGAGACCTTTAAAGGTCATCCGAGTCCATCCCCCCTGCAGTGAGCAGGGACGTCTTCAACCAGATCAGGTTGCTCAGAGCCCCGTCCAACCTGACCTTGAATGATTCCAGGGATGGGGCATCAACCACCTCTCTGGGCAACCTGTGCCAGTGTTTCACCACCCTCGTCGTAAAAAATTTCTTCCTTATATCTAGTCTGAATCCACCCACTTTTGGTTTAAAACTGTTACCCCATGTCCTATCGCTGCAGGCCCTGCTAAAAAGTCCCTCCCAGCTTTCTTATAAGCCCCCTTTAAGTACTGAAGGCAGTGCTATATCGGGCTATTCTCACTTGCCTTGAAATACTGTTGGGGATTATGCAAACGGAGAAAAAGCATGAAAACGGCTTTAAAATGGAAGGTGGCTGTCAAAGGTCTTGTACTTGTGATGTTGTGATAAGTGATCCATGGAAGAGCACTGCCACTAGTGTTTTCAGTTAGGGGCTTAGCTCTAAGTTTGTGTGCTGGCCTAAAAATTGGGAGGGTTGGTGGTTCACTGATGCTGAAGGCGTGGGAAACACTGATGCAGTAAAGGGTTGTATTTTTCTGACGATTAAGCTGCACATGTAGCGTATTCAGGAAAATGTTTTTGAATCATCGGTTCGTTAAAAACCAATGCTTAGCACCTAGTATTTTTCAGAAGCAATCTTCGATACAGAACTCGAAGCAATTGGCGTCACACGCTACTGAATCTGCCTTAAAGCGGTTAAATGTTAATATGTGTAACTCTCTGCCAGCTTGCAGCCTACACCATGCTCCCCCCTTTCTCCCGAGAGGCAGCGACTGATGGCTGTTACAGGCAAAACCTCACCTCGCCGAGACCCTGCCGCACGTGCTTTCACTGCTTGGAAAACCGCATGGCGCAAAGCTCCGGGCTGTGGCAGCGAGGAGGACTCCTCGTCCTGCGTGGGAGGAAGGGAAGGCGGTGATTACTCCTCCGCTCAGCTCCTTGTCAGCGTGCGTAGCCTTTACTCAGATAATAATGGAGATGGGAGAACAGAGTGAGGAAATCCATCACAATTTTGATAGGAACACACGCTCTGGCTTTTCTTACGTGCATTGTGCCGCTGCTGCGTAGCGCAGCTCCAGCAAACCTGCAACAGCTGCGTTTTTACCCAGAAATCCTGTACGGGGGTTTATTTCCCGATTAAAAATAATTGGAGTGCAAACCCTTTTAACACAGCAATAACTCCTCAAATTACTACTTTAATGTCGTCCTTGACCTGCCAGCCTCCCGATGAGGGTTTAGGCGGTGATCGTGGTCCCTGCGACCCACTGGCAGAGCCCGTGTGTTTGGAGAGAATATGAAGAACTGTGAGATGGGAGAGAAGGCACACGGAGGACAGGAGTAGGCTTGCTTGCTTTCTTTAGGATTTGATTTTCTTTTTTTTTTTTTTT
>NW_009637378.1:49089-64951 GCF_000690535.1 Cariama cristata | reverse complement strand
AGCTTATTTAAAAAAAAAAGGAAAAAAAAAATACTATCTTCCAAACCAAACTGTGAAATAGTCTTTCTCTCATCAGGAGCAGCATAACTTTCCTCTGAGCTTTCTGATGAGGACTATTGTCTCATGTGCCACTTTGACGTTATAGACCATAGCTTCCACTGCAGGCTGGAAAGCTTCTGTCCTAGTGTTATAATTGGTAAATTTTCATTTGAGTTTGATTTTTGTGAGGCAGAAGTTATAAGGCACGCTTTGTGCTTGCTAAGTGAAATTGTTTCCATTTTTAGTTATGATTTTTTTCTTCCCCTGTGGAACGTGAAGTAAATGGGCAAATTACTTTGATTTTGGGTTGGTGTTTTTTTTTTTTTTTAAAAAAATCTGCATTCACGTGTGAATTCATCTGTGTGACAGCACAGCACTGTCTTACTCAGATCCTGATTCCCCTCCTGCCACTGGAGGTGGGAAGCTTTGTGTGTTGTAAATCTCAGCTTGGTTTCCAAGACAGATGTTTGCTAATTCACTTTTATAGAAGCCTCAGGACTTACTAATGGTGTGTGCTTACTACTCGGTTGCGTTTAATTAAGCAGTTTTAAGTTTTTGGGCACCCCCACTTGCCAGCCTTGTCCCCCCGTTATCCAGTTTAGTTTGCTAAAGCAAGCACGTTGATCCTGAAAAAACATCCATCTTTCTATATTGTTAAAACAATAAGAGAATTTTTAGACAAGTTTTAAGAGTTTAAGACTTTCTTACTGTGTTAGTAAGAAAGTTTTAAGTGTTTATAAGTAGTTGCGGGGAGCATATACTAGATTCTCTGTCCCTTTCATCTTCTCCTGGGATGTGTTTTAATTGCTCTTTTTAATAAAGAAATATCCCAGAAGTAGAAAAAAAATGGAAAAACACTTTTTAAAATTATCTGTTACAAAATGCAGAAGCGACAGAGTCCGTACCGAGATTTCTTTGTCCCATTTTTGGAGACGCTTGGGCTGACTTAGCTGAGAGAGGTAAGAGACAGGGTTGGGTTCCCAATTCAATTCTCCTTCCTAGAAGAATGCCACACCTCTGCTTCCTAAAAGAGCCTGCCTTCAGGAAGGACATGAGTGAACTTGGATTTCCAAGGGGAAACGTAGGTGTGTGCGTTAATCAAAGTTGAGTGTTAAGCAAAAAAAAATGGATCAAGGGCTTGAAATGTGTGACGAGGCATCTGGGTGAGGGTGGGGTTTCTTGCAGCCCTGCGGAGCAGGATGCTCCTCGTGTCCTGTGGAGCAAGAAATAACGACGCTAATCATTGCTGCCTGCGCACAAGTGTGTGCTGTCGGCTCGGTTTGATACCGGCTTTTATTGCACATTAAATCGTCTCTGCGTTTTATGGTGAAAGCCTGGTGACGTCAGTAACGGTGGCTGCTGTGCCGGAGCTAAACGCGACTGATGGGTGGCTTGCAGTAACGAATGCACACGGGTTAGGTACAAGGTGGTGCTCACCTGGGGAGATTAGTCGCTGTGTTAAAGCAATGGAGCACAGGTTAAATGCCTTTAAAATGTCATTAGAGCTCCCTTAAGCCAATGACTGCTCCAGTGTTTTTCTGCGTGGTGGTGGTAGCGTTTGAAAAATGCAAGGCAGTATATGTGTTGCCCGAACACTGAATATCCTGTTGGGTCATTCAAGATTTATAGTGCTGACATCTCATCTTCTGCAGGAGTATCCCTTACACAGTCTATAATATATGCTGTTTATGGTTTATTCATTTTTGTGAGGGCAGTATTAGTGTCTGAGCTCCTGTCAACCTGGAAACGAGTCCTTACTTAAAATCCAGCAGTACCCTCAGCGTAGGGAGCATCTGCAGGGGACGTGCCGTTTACTCTCACCCAGCTGGCAGCTGCACGTGTCGTTCGTTGGGTAAAACTCGGTTTTGGACAGGTTGTGATTGAGTTTTCCATTACGGCAGCCAGGGCAGGCAAGAGTCATCCTGCTGCTGCTTCAGCGTGGATCTGTAGTAAACCAATACTGCTACCTCTGAGGTTATATAGGGCCAAAGCCTCGCGTGTTCTTGGGACCTGTTGTTGCAGTGGGTGTTTCCTAAACCGCTCATGAACTGCCTCTGGGACCTGAAAAAAAAAAAATTAAAAAAAAATTGGGGACACACACACGATTAGCTTTGACAGCATGGCTTATTTTTAAAAAAAACCTTTCCAAGTCTGAATGACATGTAAGCTTTAAACAAGTTTATCATCTGAAGCTTCTGGAGGTGACTTGTTTCTGTCACAGAAGCGATGGTTCTCGTCTTGCTAAAAGGAGTCTCTGGAAGGGCTTCGTTTCCTGGGAGCAATGCTGTCGGTGAGGACAAGCAGTACTTTGTAAGTTATCTTCTCTCTGTAGCTAAAAAAGCAAACCCAATCCAGCCTGAGAATCCCGAGCCGTGTGTTGGGACAGCGTGCGCTGATTTAATTTGCTGGCTGGTCCTCCGGTGGGATGCAAATTAGAGGCATGCTATAATAACAGCAATTAGAGAGGTATGTATGGGGAGAGGGCAGTGGAGAAAGGAATAAAGGGGGGCTGCTGGCAGAAGGGTGGCTCCAAAGATAATCTACAATTTCTCCTTAAATCTAAGGGATACAAGGGCACGTTGGCTGTGTTAACAAGAAGGGCAAACTGTTTGGGGTTTTGTTATCAAACTGTAAAAATATCAATGCATTTGACAGGTTTTTTCTCTCTCTCTCTCAATCAATCAATTTATCCATCTCCAAATATTGATGAAGGAAGGTTTCTTCGTTGGATTTTGATGCTTCCTTTAGAGTTCTCAATCCGTACACAGTGAATTTCACATCTTTCAAATGCCTGCCACCTTGGTGTATCCCATTCTCAAGTGTGGGAGTACATGCTAAGCCCACGTACGAAGTAATAAAGCATTTGCCTTTTAAACTGTCAGAGCGTTCTGGTGTGAGAGAGAGAAATTGTTAGTAATCCCTCATTAGTTTAATTTTAAGTATCTTGCTTGTATTTAAATGTTCTTCTTGATCTTTCAATACACATGAAGAATGCCTAATTGATTTACCTGCACTTCTCATTTCTGTTGTGCTTATAAGAGTGGATTTATTAATCTCGTTTGAGCTTTCTGTAGCCCTTGTCGCACTGGTGTGAGTCAGAGCTCCCATTTTCTCCTACTGGGGTGACGGCTCCGCAGGAACGCTAATAGGGCTCTTGACTACGCAGTTTTTGATAATAGCTCCTTAATAACTCAAAGTATAAAGAACGCCTTCGTTTTCAATTTGACTCCAGTTAGAATTTGTTAAAATAGCTCGCTAAGCGTGGGTTGCTGTGTGTTTTACTGGGTAATGGGACAGGAGATCGCAGCAGAGGTGAATCTCTGCTGCGTTTGTGTCCCAGACCTTGAGAGCCACAGGTAGGGAACGAAGTAAGGAAACAAAATGGAATAGAAAATCACTATAAATTTGATTGAAACCGTGCTGCTGTTTTTGTTTTCCAGAGCAATCCAGCTATCTTAAAAAGAAGAGCATAAATCTTGATTATTAAAATAATTCACTTGTTATGAAAATCGTATTTTTGATATGGTCAATGGAGCTGTATTTTAGACAGATTCGGATTTGGACATTGTGGCATCGTTGCTGAATATGGCTGGGTTCGTGACAGCTTAGGATAAAGAGAGAAGGAAGCTGAGTAAAACAATTCTGACCTTGAGAAGTCTGGTGATCCCGTGTCAGCCCTTGGAACCAGGAGGTCGTTACGAAAAATTAATGTTTAACAGCAGGGTGGAGTTTTTCAATGGCTTTCTGTGGACTGAGGCACCAAGGCACATTTAACAAAAATGTTCGCTAGCAGCTATTGTTCCTCTGGGACTGGTCGTAGCCAACACACGTCGCTCTCTGTGTTGCACTGGATGCTAAATGATTAAAATGCGTAAATTAACGGATGTTAATAGCACTTGTCAAACTTAATTTTGCTGAGGCCTGATTAACCTGGAGAAAGTACAAAGAAGTAAGCTAGGCTGTTTAATTTACAGTAACTGTTTCCCTCCCTTGCAGAGCACGTTTGTTCTGTACCAGGTAGTTTTTGGTTTATTTTTTTTTCCCCCCAATAACTTTGTATTAATAAAGTGAGTTTATACTTCAAATTCAAACTGTGCTCTGTTCTTTACAGCTTCCTCTTAGGTAACCTTCAGGCTTCTCTGAAAGCTTGGCAGCGAGGTAACGGCATTAGGATCGGTCTACAGAAGGTAAAATACAATTAATGACGCGTATGGCGAACTCCCGTGATGGAGTATTTTGTCCTTAATGGGAAAAAGACATTTCCCATGCAAAAGATGACTACCTAGGCAGGATTATAACTTTACTTCCAGTGCAGGAAGGTTAAGATCGTTTGAATTATATTGTAATTTCTGCCAGCTAAGAAGGCATCGAGTGACAGTCACGTTAGGAGCAGTTAATAGCCAGGGATTTCTGTAAGTCACAAGTAATGGGAAGGGTCCAATCCTGAAATAAAATTGTTTAAAATACTAAAATAAACAGAAAATGACTCAAAAATTGTGGACAGATTTCAGAGTAGCCCTGTCATTGTTATGTTTTCATTCTGCACTCCTAGAATTTTGTGCAAACCCAGATCTTTTCAAGTTTTTACGCAGGGCACAGCACTTGCAGACCACAGCTGTGGATGGGCAGCGGGGAAGAGAAGTGTATTTTGTTAATCAGGGTCGCTGTGGGCAAGAGAACTGGTAAGACCTATAAATGCTGTGACAGAAAGCTTGAATTAAAGCCTTAAAGAATAACGGAATACAAACTGAGGATGAATGGAGAATGGCTTGTCTTTGTTTATAGTACTGGTAGCATGGTTTCTGCAAATATCTTCTTTTCTGATAGCAGCAGTTACCCCACGGTGCATCCCAGGAGGCTCGCGGGGTGTTCAGATACTGAAGTTCCCTTATGCCGAGAGGACGATTTTGTTGAGGTTATTGGGAAGACTCAGTAGGAGCTTGATGACAAGGTATGCTTACAGGGAGACCATTCAAACCAAATGAAAACCAGGGGAAAAAAAAAATAATCTAGTGCTTTATAAGGCAAAATTTTAAATGAGATTAATCTTTAGGCTAAGCAGTCAAGGGAATTGCCCGAGGAAGATGTGCATTAGCCAAACACAGGTTTATAGGCTCAGCTTAGAGATGTGCTAAACGGAGGTCAGTCTTAGCGGTCTGTTGGTTTTAATACCCGTTAAATATGTCAAACGGTGGTGGAGTGTAGACTCATTGAGTCTAAATGGGTCGAGGTTGTTCAAGTTCAGTCCATGCGCGTTGACGATGGGAAAGTAAAGACCTAGCATCCATCAGGCGGGGATTGGCTGACCGCTGTAATCTCCGTGTGATTTGGGACCTTTAACGGCCTGTTCAGGGTTAGCAAAGACTCTTAAACCGGGGTGGGGTCTAGATACTCAGCGGAGTAAAACTTTTGAGCGTCTTGCCTGGCAAAAGTGCCAGTGGCTCTGCTGTAGGACCAACCTGCAGAGTATAGCGAGGACGCAGGGATAAACCCTCGTCATTTTGGGTAGATGTCAGATAAGTGTTTGTTTTTATTTGCCTCAAACTTGAATGAAACTGTTTCTCGGTTAAGGAGGCATGTCTCTGTGTAAGTTTACTAGCAAAACAGCAGTATTATATGAGCAAACATGTTTCTTCTTACTCCAACCATTGCTGATCCTGCTCTTGGATCTCCTGCGGTCCAGTTGCTTTCTGCCCTGGGGAGGATGTGCAGGACAAACCAGTGCTTAGAGAAAGCTGCATTGGTGTAGACGAATCTTTAATCTCCGATTTGAAGGCTTTTTCTTTTCTGTTTGAGACGCTGTAACTTTCTTCCCATGGGAAAATGGAAAGTCAGGGAGAGATGGCCTGTCATTAAGTATTCAAGGGGCTCTGTTTCTGATTACACCAAGGTCCACTGATTAAAGCTTTGCTCATTAACTTCATTTTCCCTAGTTGGCTGACAGCTGAGCGGCTTGCGCGAGGCAAGGAGCGGCATTTCCAGCACTGATTTGGCGCGTTGGCAGTTCCCCCAGAAGCCCTGCTGCCGTGGGTACCGCGCGTGGGAGGTGGGATTGCTGGGGGATGCTGGAAGCTGGAGTGAGTCTGCAGTCAGACGACCTTGTCAGTCTGCTGCCGTCATCTTGCTGCTGGCGGGGACGGGTTCCGCCGGGTGACGTTTCTGTGTGTATTTGTGATTTACTCAGAGAGATAGGCTTTGTTTTATATCGAGCCATTGACACATGGAGACAGGAATAAATAAGACTCGCTAACCTGATAGCTCCTCGCCTGCAAGCAGGGAAGCTTCTGCATCTCAGATGCTCAAGTTCTGGGTTCGATGTTGGATCAGGGCATGGTTTTCTTATCAGCTTGGAGTCTGTTCCCAGCACTCAGATTTTGAGAGATGTTCCCCATGAGCTTATTGACTGCGTATGTGTTAATTTTTTTTCTAAATGTGGAGTTTACCGTTTCTGAGCGTAATCACCAGTTCACCACCTCCTGGTTAGCACTGTGGCAGTCAGGTAAGGCAGCGGTATTCAGAGAGCCCTGGAGTCTTGATTTTTAATTTAATTTTATGTTTTATTTCTTAACCTTCCTTTTCCTACCACACATCAAAGCCTGGAGGAAACTTGCAGATCTCTCCCAAGTTTACATCTTTAACCCTTGTCCAAATGATACGATGCTGTGGCTCTGTCAATCTGAAATACAGACTGCAGAAAGCTTAAAAAGCTGTAACAGCAAGGGTTGAGGAAGGACAGATGAGCTGTAATCTGTCCGTTGCTATTTCAGATCACCTGGCAGAAGGACAGATTTTTTACACCATTAATAAGATTCTCTTGCCAGAAGATACTTTAACGAGACCTAATGCAGCGGGAAAGGTTGCTGTACGTTGTCCTTATGTCTGTGTGGTCCTTACACCTCCTTCCGCAAGGGGCTACTGAACTTGTATCTGGCTGTTCCTATGTCCCAAAATACTGTGAGTTCTTGGATTCCTATTCTTATTTACCACTCTCACCAACAGGGTCCTGGTCATTTTGGCTTGACCATCCCCCATAGGAGGCTTTCCAAGTAGAAGCTGTCTTATAGTTGGATTTTAAGCCCAGAAAGCAAGCTTAGACTAAAGCTTTCAAACTAACTTTCATTTGTGTCCTTGGCAAAATACCACATTTGATGCCCTGGTTTCATGAAGTCATTCTTGTGATGGGCAGAACTGGAAGTGGTCTGCATCGCTTTTAACTTAAAAAACACGTGTGTACACTGTGGACGTATTGATTAAATAACCATTAGCGTCATGCCGTTTGATGCCCTGGTTTCATGAAGTCATTCTCGTGATGGGCAGAACTGGAAGTGGTCTGCATCGCTTTTAACTTAAACACGTGTGTACACTGCGGACGTATTGATTAAATAACCATTAGTGTCATGCCGTTGAGTGCATAAGAGATTACAATAAGAAAAATGGGTAAGTTGGTCATATGGGTGGCTCCACTAAGCCTTTGTTCGGCTCTTAGAAGGATCCATGTTTTGACAGGTTGGTAATCAGACTTCTGTCTCCACAATTAAACTGCAGATTGATCTCTGGAGGCCATTGAACTCTGAAAGACAAGAGGCCGTGAAAGAAGTTAGACGTACATCTAATTACTGAAGAGCCTGACTTCAAGTATAAAATAATGAGCACTATGCTTTAAAAAGCAAAACAAAGCCTTTTTAATTTTGCCTCAAACTGCTCTCAGAAGGAAGTAGAAGCATGAGAGATTACAAGGTACTGGTATTAAATGGTTATTTTTTTTTTAATACGTGTATATACACACACACACACCCCCACACACCCCATATATAATGGCTGCTGTTAAAGGTATAATATTTTGGTTGTATCTGAAGCCTATAAAATAATCTGTCCTATAAGAGAACCCCAATGCAGAGTGCATCGTAGTAGCCAGGAGTGGAGCAGATGTGAACCGTACTGCAGATTTCATCCGTGCTTTTAATGGAGGAGAATTAAAGTGCAAATGTTTGTGTATAACAGAGTGGGAGGCTGGTGACAAACGAAATGATTCAGCTGACATCCGCTGGATAAGACATTAAGATAGCAGAAATTATTTGGCATATTTTCAAGGAACTGGTCAGTCTGTCTGGGGTGGTTTAGACTTGCAAGTGAATGGATATAATAGGGCTTTCTTTTTTTTTTCTTTCTTTCTTTTTTCTTTTTTGTTTTCCTAGTAGCATTTTTCCTCTGACTGACTAGGTCAGTGGAAGTGGAGTGGTTCATGCAGGAGGTGGGGTGGATTCACTGTGGCTTAATCTTGTATCAAAGGAGTGCTTGGTCAATTAAAGCAGGTGTTAACTTGCAGCCGTGTTGCCTTTCTTACTCTCCTGTCCTGCTTCTCTTCTTGCCTCTTCTCCAAATTTTATTTTAACAGAAATTTATTGTTCAGGGGTTTTTCGCCACTGTTCAAAGTGATGTAAAATTTGCAGTCTGGACTTTTGAATATCTGACCGCTGGTCGTAGTACTGAATGTAGATGAGACGACTCAATTGCCATAAACCTGTGTAAGATCACAATACAAAGAATAGTAAAAATGCCCAATATTTGGTGAAGATACAGGTGCACACCCACATTTGAAATCAACCCGTTCAGTTCCTGCTTTCCAGTTCATGAGCAGGGACTGTTCAAGTTCTCCAGCCAGGTTCTTCTCCTGGTTATTATTCATGTCCCCGAGGGGATGATGGGCTGCGTTCCTGAACGACCACGGTGGTTCTAGGTTTGACAGCCGTGCTGAGAACGCAGCTCTGCATTTTTAGGATTTTTTTTCTGTAGGCGCTTACTTCTCTAGGAGAGCTCTTAATTTTGCTTCAATCCAGTCTGGGTGACTTCTCGCTCCCCAGTGTTTTCCACATTGAAAATTTTATTTTGAGTTAGTTTTCCTTTTTCAGATTTTTTCCAATACCTGAAAAGTCCCCAAGTATCTCATGTCTGTTGATAGTACTCTGAGCGTGTCTATTCCTGTAGCCTACTTCCCGAGGGAGAGAAAGATGCTGTTACTCTTGCGCAGAGAGGAGATAGTCGGGTAAACGGCAGGGACTGTGTAACAGGATCATACAGGTTGGTGGACCTGCACATGAATGTAAACTCCAGTTCAGAGCTTCAGCTCCAAAAATATTTCTGTAGATGGATAGACTTTAAAATAAATTCTAAATGCATGCCATTGACAAGGCAGTAATGTTAAAAAGTTAATAAAACTGGAAATTTGAAGTAGAAATTATTCTTTATAGTATATCATAATCTTAAGAAATAATAAAAAAATAATCAATGTCTTGACCTGTAGGAGTGTTCAGTAGAGGTAGATGTTAGAATCATAGAATAGACTCACAGAACGGTTTGGGTTGGAAGGGACCTCAAAGCCCACCCAGTTCCAACCCCCTGCCCTGGGCAGGGACCCCTTCCACCAGACCGCTCACAGCCCCATCCAACCTGGCCTTGAACACTTCCAGGGATGGGGCAGCCACAGCCTCTCTGGGCAACCTCTGCCACGGCCTCACCACCCTCACCGGGAAGAATTTCTCCCTAATATCTCATCTAAATCTTCCAGTTTAAAGCCCTTGCCCCTTGTCCTATCACTCCCTGCCCCTGTAAAAAGTCCCTCCCCAGCTTTCTTGTCGGCCCCTTTAGGCACTGGAAGGCTGCTCTAAGGTCTCCCTGGAGCCTTCTCTTCTCCAGGCTGAACAACCCCAACTCTCTCAGCCTGTCCTCACAGCAGAGGTGCTCCAGCCCTCGGATCATCTCCGTGGCCTCCTCTGGACTCGCTCCAACAGGTCCATGTCCTTCTTGTGCTGAGGACCCCCAGCTGAAGGCAGTACTGCAGGGGGGTCTCACCAGAGCAGAGCAGAGGGGCAGAATCCCCTCCCTCGACCTGCTGGCCACGTTGCTTTGGATGCAGCCCAGGATATGGTTGCCTTTCTGGCTTTCAGTTTGCTTGTGATCAGAATTAACCATTTGACCATTTGAAGACTGATACGGTGTTTATTCAAAGGTTTAGGAGTCGTCTCTACACAGAGTCCTGACCTGTGGTTACGCATCCATCCTCTCCGTGCTGCCTCTCCCAGCCAAGCAGCCAATATCTGTCCTCATGCGGCACAATGCACGTGGACATACTGTGAAGACGCAGAGCAGTTTGCAAACAGGTGGGAGGGGATGGGATGCACCTACTGCTTGGGGTTTCCAGAGTACCAGGCACATACAGCCTTGAATTGTTTGGTGTCTCTGTTTCCAGATGACATCGTTGCCTTCAGAAATGCATAAACAGCTTTTCTCTTTGCACCTCCTCATTAATCTTCTTTCTGCTTGTGTTTGAGCCACAGCAAGCTCTTTGTCATCCAGGCACTGGAATGAAACTTACTGTCAAAGACTGCACAGATACAAGTGCCCTTTCCTTCTCCCAGTTTAGAGCAAATTAAAAAAAATTTTTTGGTGTGTGTTATTTGCGAGTTTGTGATGTTGGCATTCCTACAGGTGCAGAGCTCCCATATAGAAGACAGCTGATTATTCCCTTTTTTGATACGGTTCCCATCTTCCTGGTATGCAGCACCTGTTTGTTCGGCTACAGAGGACTCCCAATTCCCAGTAGGTGACAGGTATTGCTGCAAAGATGCTGGGAGAAGAGAGTATTCAAACTAACTTTCTTGTGCAGATTAGGATTTTTGTACTTGTGTCCCTGGAAGAAAAATAAATGTAAAATGTGTAGTTAATTTTTGGGGGGAGGTAGACTTACGCTCAACTCGTCTGTGCCAAAACCCATTCTTACCTTGGGGAAATTAAACATTTTGATCTTTCTTGTATTTTCTGATAGACCTGGGAAGGAACAATTTTATGTGGTTTTAAAAAAGGAAGCAAAACAATGAGGCTCCTGTAAAACCACCGGGTCTGTGCCCTTACATGGGACCGTCCAGATCTGTCACCTCTTTCCTATGGCCTCTTGACAACCTCTTCTGCCTTCCGGAGGGTCAGTTCCTTGAGTCGCTAGAAACACATCAATAGTTCTCTCAAGGCCGCTACTGGTCTGGGAAGTCTCTTGTTGGGTTTTTGTGCTGTAAGTAACGCCGGGAGTCTTCCAGGAGAGATATGACTCATATTTGGTGCTTTTCCTGCGAGAGGAGCACGAATGTTGTTGTGGGCTTGGATCTGACCCAGGTTCATCTTGCTCAGATAGGAAGGGTGGCTGTCTTGATGAGAAATGCAGGCAGGATGGCCTCTGCGTTTGTGTTGAGTCTCATAATCTTGCCTGGAGTTTTGCTTTGCTTGTTAAAGAAGCCGTTTAAGAGCTGGTGCTCCACAGCATAACCCATGGAAGAGCCGTTCTCTGCAAGCTCAGCCCTTTCCGATTCAAACTCCAACTCATACTATTGCTTTCTTGTAATTCTTAATGGCAGAATCCATTTTTAGTTCATAGAAACTTTCCAGCTGTTGGAGACCTTACCCCTTACTTTTTATTTGGTCAAGAGACCTCCGCACAATCAGGCTCGCAAGAGTTGGTGAATATTTGCCCGCAGGCCAAGGTGTGCTAAAAAAGATGCCTCTGTCTCCTTGAAGATCCACCTGGTTTACACAGTGCAGATACTTTATTCTCCAGGGAGTGCTTAGAACACATTTTAATTCCCTTAATGAGAAAATACATGATTTAAGCTGTTCATGGAATATCTCTTATGTTTCCTGTATTCTAAAAAGGGAACACATTCAAGCTGGCCGGCCGGCGTGACCATGGTGCTGGTGGCTTTTTGCCCGCAAGGGGATGGAGAGACATTTCAGGCTGTTCCTCAGGGCTAGGAGCTTGTCCCTGTCTGCTCCAGCCAGCTTGTTTTTTTACTCATAGTATCAGAGAGATGATATTTTGGAATTATTTATAGCAGGAGTGATGCTGTAATTCAGGAATGGTAGGAATTCATATGGTGCTGCCTTGCCTTCTGCTTGATACCCACAGTCTGCTTGAGCTGGGTCGTGGTTTTGGATGCAGAAGTCTGCACATCCCTGGAGTATTGGAAGCCCTATGGGAAAAGAGTTTTTTTTAAAAAAAGAAATTTCCTCTGATGATAAAATCTAGAAGCACGATCTGTAAACAGCCTGGTTTTGGAAGCAGATCTGTATTCAAGCACTATTAACTGTGCTTCTGGATACTCCTTATTTAAAAAGAAATAGAAGAAAGGAGAGCATAAACTAATTTACCATTTGTTATTTAGCCTCAGTGCCTTCAACACATTTGTTTGACTTCTAGTGCTGAGCAGCTGATGATCTTCCCATTAAAGAGTGCTTTGAAACTACGTTTAATCTTGAGTAAACTCATCCCCCTTGTTGCGACGGACCCTCAGTGCTTTCTTCACAGATTGACCTGGAGCTCCTGCCTGAGCTGGAAGTTCAAGTCCCTATGAATTCACAGGATTGCAGAAATTAATACCTGCTCTTGTGCTTTCCAAAAAACTGATGACGATGAAGAACTCACTCAGAGAAGTTTATAGCTGGAGGACGAGCAGGTGATGACCGGAGGAGAGGTAGCAGACAAACAGATGAGCAGCACAGCAGAGGGCCCTTCAAAGGAGGCTTAGATGAGAACAAGGTGGACATCTCCTGAACATGCCCAGGCAGGTCGTACTGTGCGCAGGGTCTGCGGGAAACACGGCAGAGGTGGTAGTATCCGCTGATTATAGAGCTCGTTACAGCAGCGTGGTGGGACGCTGCGGAGGTTGTGACCAGTGCCAGCGCTGACGCAACGGTCATCCTCTTCGGTGCAAGAGGGAGGAGGCTGCTTGCGGTTCTGCAGCTGCCGAGGCACTTGCTCAGACCTTTAGGAGCAGGTTTTAGGAAGAGCTGTGCAGGAAGGGAGGTGATGTTAACAGATTTATCAACAAATTTTTAGCTGTTAAATGATCTGTGTCTCTTGAAGCCCATGTGCAAGCTAACATCTTCTTTTTTAGATACAAGCATGGTACCTAGACCATTACACTTAAATTTATACACGATACCTACACCGTTATAACTAAAACATGATACCTGGAGCTACACCTGCCTGTGAAGATGGTCCTTGCTGTGAAGCCCAGCTTTTAATTAAGCTGAGTTGATGGTTCAGATAGTCAACAGCATTATAAATACTCCAGAATTGGGCTGCCTGGAAGTGAAAGGGTGAAACACAGCTGACAGTGGAATAAGTTCGCAATAAAATGACTTGCTGGTACGTATTTGTAATAGCTGAGCAGCGTGAAGAGCTGAAGTGAGCAGATTTTATAGGTGTCACAGAAGCCTAAGGGGAAGAGCCTTCCAAATCTAGTTTTGCTTTTTTTTTTTTCCCATATCTCCTATGGGGAAGAGGATTACTTGTCTATATGTTTCAGAAACATCATATTTATCAGAAAAACAAGGCAGCAGAGCAGTATGGTGGTACAGTCTGGCAGTGCTGGTTTACACTGCCCATATCATGCAGCATCTTGAACGCTTGCCTGCAGGGCCAGGCAGTGACCTATGTGCGTTAAAAATAACAAGTATCTTCCTACCTGTTGTCTTCCTGAGGCAGGAACCATTCCCTGGTCTGCTGTACCCGCACAGCTGCAAGGATGACTGGAAAAAAGTTCAAAAAACTGCTGTTCGAGTCTTTGAAGAGCTTGATGCCTCTCTTGCAATATGCTCAGTCTGTGGTCTTAACAGTCTGGGCTGCAGTAATATTTGTGGTAAGCTGATATTATATAAAATGGAAAAGTTCTGCAGAAATTATATAACTTGTGTAGAGACCATTCTGATGTTGACTTGGCAGAAACGCTTAAAATGGGAGAATTTGTAACTCACTTGGGAAAACATCTCTTTGGAAACCAGAAATGGGGGAACAGGGGCAGCCCAACATTCGCTGGATGCTGCTGCGCTGGCATCTCCTGGTTGGTTGGGTTATGCCATGATGGAGCGAAGGGTGCGATTGGGATTTAAGAGAATTTGAATTTGAGAACAATTTCAGAACAAGAAGTTAGTGGGGTTTAAGTCTACCTTGAAATACCTTGCTGGAATGGCGAGGGAAGGGGTTGTGCCCTGCCTGTAGGCACATCCCAGATGAGCTGTGCCTGCAGCCGTTGATGGGGACGTGCAGGTTTGTGTTAGCATCAGCTCAGGGACACCAGGACACTGTATGGGGACTCCTCCTTATATCACCTTTTACATAGGCGAAGGCTATTAATCTCTTGCCAATTCATTTCCCGAGCAGTTGGTCACGCTTGCAGGTTGGAAGAAGTTTCTACAAATGCCTGACCATAAAGCTGGATGGTCCTCAAAGCCACGCGGTTTTCTACCATTTTTCTTCATAGGTCAAGGCTTCAACTTTGAGATTATGTTTTTTCCGCAGGCTCTCGCTCCCCCTCCTGCCTGTGCAGGGCTTTTGCAGCCTCTCATCTTACATTAATTTCTCGTTACCTCGTTTGCCCGACAGCCCGGCGTGCTTTTGAGGGCCGGCTTGTTTTCATGCTTCTGCTGCGACAGCTCTCAAGCAAGTCGTTGAATTGTACCCAACTTTTCAGCAGAAATAGCAAGCCGTGTATTTCTGCGTATTTCAGCAATAATTGCTAATTCTTGTTCTCTGGTCAGGGCTTTAGTCCTGTTTTAGCATTCGGTAGCTGAAAGCTGTATATTCACTGAGGTTTGAACCGGTTCTTTTCTCTGCTATGGAACAGACTGCTAAGCAAAAGAGTGTCCTTGGTTCATTTGGCCCGCTGACCATTTCATCTCCCTGCTGCAGGAGGGTTTTAAAAGCTTTTCCTAATTGCTAGCACTTTTCCTGGAGCTAGGTACTTAGCACAGTGTAGCTGTCTGAGCAGCTCAGTGCTGGTGTGTGTCTGTCTTTTTTTTTTTTTTTTTTTTTTTTTTGTAATAAGCATTGGTTTGAGTCATGGACGTTAGAAACCACCATCCACAGGCAGCTAAATATTGGGAAGTATCAGGCAAAATTTGTTTCAAGGTGTTTTCACTTGTGGCTTCACCTCTCTCAGAAGAACTTAAATAGTGGCAGGCAAGAATACATTACCCACATTCTCTAGGTTTCTTTTGGTAAAATAAAGTTGTAGGGCCCAGCGTGAGAAGCGATGGGAACACAACACTTGTTCTTTGCAGACAAATGTGTTGTTGAAATTCCTGATCCAAGATACTGTCCAAAACTTTAAAGGTTTGCGTTGCATGCATTTTCATTGACAAACGCAGCAACTGGGTGTTTAATATATCTGAACCTTTCGTTAGTAAGCAGAGTTGCATCACACTTCACAGAATGGTTGAGGTGGGATCTTGGGGGATCATCAAGTCCAGCCCGCCGTGCCCGAGCAGTGTCACCTCGAGCAGACTGGCCAGGACCATGTCCAGTCAGGTGTTGGATATCTCCAGGGACGGAGCCTCCACAACCTCTCGGGGCAGCCTATGCCAGAGAAGGGTCACCCTCCCAGTAACAAAGGGGTTTTTTTGTGGTTAAATGGGATTTCTTGTGTTTTAGTTTGTGTTCGTTGCCTGTTGTCCATTTGGTGGTCATTGCTGAGAAGACCCTGCCTCCCTCTTGTTCAATTTTGTACACACTGCTCAAGTGTGTAGGCGTTTGTACACGCTGGTCAAGCTCTCTTGAGCTGAGCCATCTTTTCTCCAGGCTGAGCAGTCCCAGCTGTTGGCCTCTCCTCGTGTGACCGATGCTCCACTCCCTTAACCATCACCGTGGTCCTGCGCTGGGCTCACTCCAGCATCTTCCTGTCTGTCTTTTCCTGGGAAGCCCAGCGCTGGACCCAGCACCCCAGTGATGGGCAGCCCGGGGAGGACCCCACGCCGGAGCAGGGGGATGCCCGAAGGAGGC
>NW_009637378.1:38825-48961 GCF_000690535.1 Cariama cristata | reverse complement strand
GGGGGACCCAGGCTGGAGCCGTCTGTGCCTGAAGGGCTGCACCCCGGGGAAGGGACCCACGCTGGAGCCCTGCGTGAAGAACTGCAGCCCCTGGGACCTCAACCCCCATTCCCCATCCCCCTGTGCCGCTGGTGGGGAGGAGGGAGAGAATTTGGGAGTGAAGTTGAGCCTGGGAAGAAGGGAGGTATCGGGAGAAGGTGTTTTAAGATTTAGTTTTTCTTTCTCATTGCCCTACTCTGATTTGATTGGCAATAAATTAAATTAATTTCCCCAAGTCCAGTCTGTTTTGCCCGTGACAGTAACTGCTGAGTGATCTCCCTGTCCTTATCTCGACCCAGGAGCCTTTCGTTATGTTTTCTCTCCCCTGTCCAGCTGAGGAACAGAGCGATAGAGTGGCTTTGGGGGCACCTGGCAATCTGTGATCCCTCCCCAGGGGCAGGAGTGGACATTTCCCGTGGTTGAACTTCACAAGAGTCCTCTCTGCCCCCTTTCTGCAGGCTGTCCAGGTGGATCAGCCTTTCCTCCCGCTTGTCACCTGCTGACGTGGTGAGGGTCTGCTCTGCTCCATCGCCCAGTTCATCAAAAGAGATGTGCAACAGTCCAGACCCCAGGGCAGGCTGCTGGTGACTGACCTCCAGCCAGACTTCGTCCCACCACTCCCAACCTTCTGGGCCAGTTCAGCCAGTTTTCAGTCCACCTCGCTGTCCTCTCACCAAACGCCTATGCGAGACTTGCCAGCGTATGCAACAACTTCTAAATATTAGCTGCCTTCGCAGTTCCTTTACCAATCAGTGCCATTGCTAATTTGTTGAAAGGAAGGGTTAATTGTCAGTGTTTAAGTATTTTGAAGGCTAAAAGATGTGTTTGAGCAATAACTGGGAATGTTACCGTGGCCTGTAGTGTCAGTAGATGTCGGGGCTGATGCCAAAGATGTGGGTAGTCAACGAGACTGAGCTTCTGCTGCTGTGTCTTTCACCTGAAACTCCAAATCCTGGTCGGTTCTTACGTTAGTTTGGAAAAACATGACTCGAACAAGCTAAACTATTTGTCCTTTGGGTCTACAGCAGCCAGGCTACATATTTTTTTTTGCAGACAACTGGGCCGGTGCAGTATTTTTGGCAAGGTTTTGCGTTGCCTGTCCTTTTCAAGCCAAATTCTGTACATAGATGGTTAGTTCTGTCTTTCAAATGACCCAAACCCCCTGCTCTTAGCAGCAAAACTGAAACTGGCTCACCTACGACACCAGCAATGTATGAGATGATTTTAAGGTTAATTTTACAGCAATATGAGGCCCTGTTTGTTATCGAATCACAGAATGGTTTGGGTTGGAGGAGACCTTTCAAAGTCATCTAGTCCAACCCTCCTGCAACGAGCAGGGATGTCTTCAACTCGATCAGGTTGCTCAGAGCGCCGTCCAACCTGACCATGAAGGTTTCCAGGGATGGGGCATCCACAGCTTCTCTGGGCAACTTGTGCCACTGCCTCACCACCCTCGCTGTAACAAAATTCTTCCTTCTGTCTCGTCTGAATCCACTCCTTTTGTGTTTAAAGCTATTACCCCTTGTCCTGTCGCTACAGGGAACGTCTGAGATAAGGCTGCCCTTGGCGATGTGTTGCAAAGCAGGCTCTGAAGATCACTGGGGCTGGTGGTAGCTGTAGCTGTTGTAAGGAACTACCTCCACTGTAAGAGTAGGTGGACAGCATCTGATAAAAAGAAGTTGGGGAAGGCATAATTATTACATGGATGCTAGCGCAGGGTTTGCTTTCGAGCCACAAAGGCAGTGGAGCAGCCTGGGGGATGTTTTGTGTCTGGGGCAGGGATGCCCAGCGTGCAGGGACAGCTCGTGCTCTGGGAAGGACTTTGCTGGCTATATGGGAATGTATGTGCTGTGCAAAACCTGTGCGTCTGGTGGGAATGTCTGAGATGTCTGCCTGATGAGGGACCGCTGTGCACTGCCGTCTCTCCTGCTGCAGGCGGGGACGTTACCAGCCTCCGCAGCTGGCTGAATTGCTGCTCAAGGGAGTGCCTAGATAAAGTGGTTTTTTTCTGGCTCAAGTTAAGCTTAATGTTGCTTGGAGATGGGAATATAATGGCCTGAAGCTTGAAGGCAGCACTGAACAGAAGCTTCTTTCAATCTGGAAGGGAGAGCTTGCCAACAGTGTGAAAATATCGCCCCCCAAAAAATAACAAACTTTTCCTGGTTTCTGCTAATTGACTTAGGTGGTGATGCAGACAAAATGTATCTACTTGACTTGGGTTGTGCGTGGTGTTTGCCCAGAAGATTTGAGTTACACCTCTTCGACTTGTTTTCACCCGTAGCCTCCTGCCACCCTGTCTTAGCCAGAAACAGCAACCTCCAAAATGTCCAGCATTTAAATTGTTCGCCTAATGAGAGAGCAGAGCAAGGAACGGCACCTGGGAACTTCTTCTGTCCGTCAAGGTGTGGTGGCAACCCAACAGGACGTGTCTGCCGGTGGTGTGCAAGCTGGTGGCTCACAAGCCAAGTTCCTTGCCTGGCTGCCAGAATAGAAGGAGGTCGGGGAAGGGAGGTTTGTGTCAACTGTTGCCCCAGAGAAAATGCTTTGTGCGAAGAAAAGGAAAACAGGGAAACGTTTGTGCAGGCTGATGAGCTGCCAGACCTTCCCAGTGGAGAAGGGGAATTCTGTGAGCATCTCCAGTGAGATGCTGCCAGCCCCACCTTTGCTTCGCCCTGTTCGCTTTGCAGGCAGAAATGTGCTGATAAAATACCAAAGTGGGTTCAGAAAACAGTCACAGATGGCTCATTAATTCCTGAAGGTGGAATTCTTCGTTATCTTGAGTGAACCAGAGAGGTTTCAGTTAAGTTGAAACCTCAACTCAAGTCTTCGAAGTGGCAGAATTTTGTTTGTATCCCGGTGCGGGCCGTTGTGGAGCTGCCAGCCGTGGAAGCGTGCCTTTGCAGGAGCAGGAGATCCCGTTGCAGTCACTCTGTTCACAAAAATCGTCATTTTTGTCCTCTTCGCCTTCTGCAGAGCGAGGGCTGAGCGTGCTCGGCAGAGGGAGCTGCAGCCCTGCCAGCCTGCTCCATCCCTGCTTCTCCCTGAGACGGGGCTAAATGCAAATCATTTAAAAACATTTATCTGGTTCTGCGCACAGCCACAGGATTATGAAGTTCATTTCTAACTATAGTAAGTTTGAAGCTGAAAGCCGGTCGGCGTTAGAGGCGTCCGTGTGCTCTTCTGTTTGAAGTTGCATGAACTTTTGATGGTGCCAAGTATAGTCCTCGTTGCAGGAGACCTATAGCTCTAAATATAGGTGTGCCTCTTTGACCTTGCTGTTGTATCGATCAGGGTATCGACATTTCGGTGACGCAGGGCTCAGGACATGGGCAGGCGATGGATGCGCGTCTCCTCCACGCCATGGTGAGCTTTCTCTCGTTTGTTCTCAGCTCAAATGTTGAGCAGAGCTGGGGTCGGCGTGAAATCACGGTTGCAAAAATGGGCTGTATCTGAGCGCTTCACCTCATGCAGGATTTTGAACAGAAATGAGGAACCGAGCTGCCTGTCTCGCCCCTGAACGCTTGGCTAACGAGGCTGGTTCATAACGAAGACTTCAGCTGGGAGAATATCTGTCCACCGAAGCCCCATGCGGAGCAGTTCAAGAGCTGGGGCGCTGGGCTGGTGCATCCCGCTGCTTCCCTCTGCAGCCCCTCTGCTAAATGTGAGCGTGGAGAGTTTCCCCTATGGAGAAGTGGGACAGCAACGCCAGCGCCTCTGCTTTCCACGTGCCCGAGTGGATGGTGAGTTATTTAGCTTCTCATTCTAATCAGCACCTAGCCAGCTGATTGCTGCTTGATTTCTGGAGGGAGCTTCAGATCTCACTGCTCCGTGTCGGGATATCATGGCATTTAGCTGGAACGAGGGTTGTTAAAGTCCGATCTTAACGAGGACTGTTAGACATCTTCCCCTGCCAGCGCAGCATCGTTCTTCGGCGTGAGCTGCCTAATTGAAAATGGTCAAGTGACGGAGGGAACGGTCCCCATGGGCCACCCCATCTTGCAGATGTGTTATATTAAGAACTAATTTTTATAGCAGTTTGGGTCCAGTGGGGAGGAGAAGTGGGAGAAACTGCAGTGTGTTCCAGGAGAATTTGAATGTCTTCAGGATCAGCACGGCAGATACTGCCTTTTTGGCTACTTTAATTTAATTAACATCAATTTAGATTCTGTTGTTGGGATAAAACTTCTAAAAGTTCAGACACCCTTCAGGGCATTGTGTGGTCCTCAGCTTCATTTTGGTGGTTAAAGAGGTTAGAATAGATACCAGCAAATACTAAAATACACTTTTCTCTGCTTTGCTTCTCTGGTGGAAAGAATTCCCAAAGCAGCTGAAAATATAATGACATTGCCCCAAAAAGCCGGCGGTGCTTGGAAGACAGAAGGTTGCGTGCCTGGAGGTTGGCTTCACGTGTCCCCGAGGGTCTGTGCAGTGTCTTGCGGTCCACTGAAATTCTGTATCGATATTTGTTATATCTTCCGAAGTTTCTGCTCATATATTCCGTTTCTGTTTTTGAGGTCATCCCTCTTGCTGGTTCCTCTGAAAATACTTAGATTACTATAATAAAAAGTTGATATTCTTGTATTCCTATAAAGGTATTCTTGCTGCTTTGATCTTTATCTACAAATAGAGTCCCTGTGTGGTGATTTGATTCAAACTTCATTATTCCCCTTTAATATCCAACTTTATGTTCCCCCACTACCGCTTTCTTAAGCTTTATGGATTTTATTTTTGTAAAATTACAGTTTATCGTTCTGCTTCTCACTCATTTTTTTATAGACTACAATTCTTTCAGCTTTCATCCAAGTTACGTCGTCTTTATATCAACAGTGAGGAAATTAATTTCACATTTAAGGGTTAGCAGTGATAAACTTTGCATAATATGCAACTTTGTTTATTGTTTCAACTGTGGATTTTTTGGGTACTAATTGTAAAAGGGTGGAGTTCTGCTTAAAACCAAGCAACAAACCTCTCCCTACAGATCGATTCCCATCTGTAATTTTCTCCTTTATGAGTTTGGTGCCGCTGGGATCAAGACCAGATGACAAAAACTTTATTTAAATAGACTTTTTTTTTCTTAGGGCCGTAACGATTTCCTTTTGCAGCGTGGATGTATGATTTTATAGATGGTTTAAAGCTGCTGTGGCATCAAACTCCATCAACAAAGGGCTTAGGGTTATGTCCTCTAGCAATGTTTTTAATCAGGATTTTAACTTGACTGCTTTGCATTTTATGTGGTTTCTCAGGACAACGTGGGAGTGAACAGCCACATTTCAAGAAGCAATTAGCCTAAGCTTTAAAATGCTCATTATCTTTAAGGCCATTATTTCAAACAGTCTTTTATGTCTTAATGTTCTACCAAGGTCCTACATTTAGTACAGTACACCTCTTATTATTAACCAAATAACCAAATATTGAAAAAATGTAGTATTAGTGAATAATAATAGTCCCTTCTGCATTGCTTCTCAGAGGAGCAGGTTACAATACAAGTTCTCCCATATTCGGTGACTCTGATGGTTGGGAGGAGATCTGCAGCAGATCCATTTCGGTTTTCCAGAACTGCATCTGGGCTGTGATAGAAATTTGGGGTTTTGCACACCTGGGCAACAACAAATGCTGAAGTCATTTAATCTGCTGCGAGCCAAATGAGGGATCATAGTATTTCCCTTATTGGTAAAACCCTCAGTTTTTCAAATAATCTACAGCTTGGATTTAATACTGACACTGAACATCTTTGTACCCACAGTAGTGAGAGGAAAAACTTCTGAGTGCAGTTGCAGGACATGAAGCAGTTTTCAAAGTTTTCTGAAATTCTGCAGCCCGTGAGCGCGTGAGGCAGAAATGATGTTTTGACTTTGTGTCTTATTTGTGAAGGTTTCTGCAATTTCAGGTTGTATAATTGAACAATGGTTTAGACAATCTCTAATTGCATAGTCTTTGATAGTAATCTTTAGAGAATTAACAGGAGAGGCTTTCACTGTAACGGTCGACAGTTTTTCTAGGGGAAGCTTGCGGTCCTGGGTTGTGTCGTAGCATCGCGCGTGTGAAGGGGCTGTGGGGCCACGTGGGATGCTGGCCAAGCATAAATGCACTTGCAGCTGGAGCTGATGCGCTGGCTCGTGATGACTCAGTAGGTGTTTTCCATCTCTGATGTCTGAGATCCTACATTTTTTTAATTATAAAACACAAGTTACCCTTTTGTTGCAATTTGAAGTGATATGGAAATAACCGTTTCCTCTTTTGCCTGCCTTGTCATGGGACTGTGACCAACAGAGCCGGGGCAGACCAAGGGATCTGTTCTACAGCTGGAGGAGAAGGTTTCTCTCATCCTTGTCCTTCCCATTGCCCCCACTGGAGCTGCCTGGTTTAGGTGTTTGTTATTTTCTTTTTTTAAAGATTTCTCCTTCCTGCTCCCACCAGTTACAGCAGCAGGGATGGCCACGCTCGTTCTTGCCCCGCATTGGATGTAGGTGCTGCTGTTGGCTACCATGGAAGTGTGCTCTATGTCAGTAAGTGCTAAGATGTTGGAAGAGCTTCTTTTAGTTTTATCTCCAGGTTTTCCACCTGCAGCTTTACTGCTGTGGGCCATGGAGGATTATTTTTTAAAAAGAGGTAAGCTAAGAGTGGGTCTAAACCACTAGAGTGAGAGCAATGGCTTGATAGACGTGGGCTGTGATTCAGTCCTCATTAATAATTGTCTGGGAAGTCCGAGGACCGCAATCGGTCTCAATCCAAGTAAAATACAATAGATTGAGTTGTTTGGGGCTGTGGTCTGATGTTTGCGCCACAGACAACCTCAGCCCAACGCTGAGCGTGAGTTAGAAACACTGGGCTGAGAGTTTGCAGAGCATGGCGGATCCACCACTGATGTGAGGTCTTCAAGAGTCAATGGCTTGAATTTCTAACACGCTTGGAAATTGCTTTGGCCCAGCTGGGTGACTTTTCATTCCCATCCTTTCTGTCCCCAGTCCTGTAGGTAAGGTCAGCCTTAACTGCACGTTCTCAAGCTGTTTTTTCAGAAGGAAGATGCCAAAGGGTTAAACGTCTGGGTTAATCCCGGAGTCGGTCTCCCTGTGACCTTTTGGCTGGAGAACTGGAATCTTAAACACTTTGAGCTCCAGTTAAAGTTTTGGCTCAGTGAGCAGCATTGTCAGGATTACATATTAATTTAAGGCATGTGAAACTATGGAATAAATGGGTTTGGACAGTCCCTTTCTTGAAGTGATTTGGTCTCGGCTCAGGAGGTGGATTAGGAGAACAGAAGCTATCTGAGTTGTTGAAGCTGAGGGTTGCAGATCGTTTCGAGCACGGAGAGGGGAAGGCATCACTGATATCGTGGAAGGGGAGCAGGTCTCTTCTCAGTTGCCTTTCCGATGCCAACACCTGGTGTCTCCATACACATCTCCGGTTTCACGGGGGAAAGGGGAGCGGGAGATGAAGTATCTGGCTTGGCAGGTCGAGTGCTGAAGGAAACCGGCTTTTCCTTCATGAATAGGGATGAGAGGGCAGGAGGAGGAGGTTTGGTCTGGGAGTTGCAAGCCCTGGGCACCGGTGGAACATCAGAATAGTCATGTTGGTCCCCTCTGTTCTAGTCACAGCTGCAAAATTATTTCTCTTGCAATCTTTACCCTTCTTTATTTAAAAAAAAAAAAAAAAAGTAAATTCATTTTATCACTTGGCATCATAGATGGATGAGAAGTTTTTTCGCTGGGAAAAAGCTTTCCAGGCAGTTTGTCACGTGAATAACCAAGTAGTGGCAGCTCTTGAAGACCACAGACTTAACCAGCTGTTCCATATGCGAAGAGGTGGGTTTTAATTAGCTCCATAACTTGCTCTTTATTTCCCAAGTTTGTTGCAGGTGGATTTGCAAGCTGTTAGCAATGCCAGAAAGCTTGTGCAACTTAATCACACAGAATACGGTTGTTTTCTCCCTTTGTTCCTTTAAAAAAAAAAAATAAATCCATGGCTAAGAATAAATTTAAGACGCTAGTGCTACAAAAATGCTGCGCTCACAAAATTTAAAAGTTCAGAGGATTTACAAGGATGGTTCCTCTTGCACATTGCACAAGTGCTGGGAGATTTTATAGCTGTTACAATATTTTCAGGTTTCATTTAGCAATTTTTAAAAAGAGTAGGAAATGTTACAAGCACACGACATGGCTAAACTAACACAGGGGGTAGGCTGCAGTAAAGTTGAGCTCCAGCCGTGATGAAAAAGCAGATTTTAATCATGCATGGTTTATTAAATTATAGTGCTAACTCGGATTTTACTGGGATTGAACATAGTTCTGCCTGTTTTTATTTGAAGATTGAGCCAGATTACACATGACATACGACTTGCAGAAGGCACCTGAGCTGTGGACTGGAGGAGCAGGAAAGAACTTTATTTGTAGTATTTTTATAGAATAGAGGGTCTTAATTTTAGTGTCTCAGACTCTGTCTTCACTGGAAAAAAAAAAAAAAAAAAAAAAGCTTCCCCCCACCCTGTCCCCAGGAAAAGCTGTTTGGTTTAAGTGTCTTGATGTGATAAACTACTGGAAAAGTAGTTTGTGCTTTGATGGTACTGTCAAGGTGAACTTCATACCCCCTTTAAAGGTTTTTAGCTAACTTACGCTGAACTAAAGTAGCACCTCCCTTAGGATTTTGCATGAAAAGGGTCATCAATAATGTTAAAAACTAACAATTTACCTTGAGAGCACAACTTTGGCTGTAGTATCAGTTGAGGCAAATTATGCTAATCCCAGTCTCATATTTCCTGACACATTTCCATATTGGAAATACTCCATATTTCCAATTATTCTACAGATTCCTTAAAGTCAGGAATTCTAATTTTTTTTTTTTTTTTCCCTTCACAAAGCAGACGTTGCTTTCATATAGCCCAGGAATTTTTATTCTTTTAGTGGGTTCCTTGAAATCTGCTATGGAGATGTAAAGTGCCGTCATGGCACGTGCGTGCTTGTCTGCAGAAACGCTTTGGAGGAGCGCTTGCAAGCGATGGTTCCCTGGCAGCATTTTCCCCATCATGCTGTACCATCCACTGGACAGCGGTGACAACTACTGAGGAGCAGTATTAGATCAGATCAGAGGTAAATTATTTCTAGAGCAGGTGTATATAATAATACATGGAACTGGAGGGAGCTTTTTTTTTCATATTTAGTTAGAATTGGTGTTGAGGTCAATTGGCAATGCCCACGTCGCTTCCTGACTCCCTCTGCTTCAGAAGCAAGTGTTGAGGGTCTGTATGGGAGTTGTCTTGGGTGCATTGTCAGGGACAAAACTCTTTGGATAACAGCTCCAACTGCAAAATAAAAATAAAAATATTGCCCTGCATTGGGTCTACTTGGTCACTGGTAGCAAAGCATCCCTCTCCCCAAACCCTACAGCTGCACGAGTATCCCTCTGGGGTTATCTGCAACCTTTTTCCTGCTGCGGTAGGTACCTGCGAGGTGGGAAGAGACTAGATAGAAGCAAGAAGTTTGTTATGATGAAGGTGGTGAAACGTTGGCACAGGTTGCCCAGAGAGGTGGTCGATGCCCCATCCCTGGAAACCTTCAAGGTCAGGTTGGATGGGGCTCTGAGCAACCTGATCGAGTTGAAGATGTCCCTGCTCATGGCTGGCGGGTTGGACTGAATGACCTTGAAAGGTCCCTTCCAACCCAAACCATTCTGTGATTCTATGATTCTAAGAGGAACGGTCCGATACGGGAACAGTGCGATGGGTGTTGGAGTCTGGACCCTTCCAAGGACAGGCTCTCTGCTCTTGCTGCCGTAGGGGACAGAGCGAGGACCAGCGTAATTAAAAACCACTTTGCCATCTAACAAATGCCTTCATTGTTTTAGTTGCTCATTAGTTAATTTTCTTCTAATGAGGCTCTGTTAACGTAATCATCTGACATTGGGGAAAAAGAAAGTGGGGGGGAGAACCCAAGTTAAAAAGAGCCTAATTAGCAAGTTAATTATAGCGAGCAGGGAAATGTTCTGGTTATATAAATAAGCTATTGTTATGCACACACAAGCCAGGCCACGTTAAAAACTGCCGCTAACTGTCTAGAGGTCAGGCAAACGCTGTAATTCAACGTAAAACAGAAGTAGAGCTTGTT
>NW_009637378.1:29162-38623 GCF_000690535.1 Cariama cristata | reverse complement strand
GGTGCGGAGGGGCTGTCGGTGATGCCGTCATGCCGAACAAGAAGAAGTACAATGTGAATGGAGATTCGGGCATTAAAGCCCAGGTGAGGGCAGTCTTTTGTACCGTAATATCACCTTTCTCTTTAAAAGTACATTTGTCTCTCTCCACCCCTCCCTTTTTTTTCCTTCTTTCCTTGCTGTTTCCCCCCAGTCACTTATTTCTGGAGCTGACTCCATCCGCCCGCTTAGAGAAAAAATCCCAGTCTCTGGAGGACTTCTCTTCGTTTTCTCTCGGGAGCAGGAGGTTTGAGATGATGAAGTGTTGAGCCAAACATGTTGCTCTGGGGTTGTTCTTCGGAGCACCGTGATGGAGGAGTCAATGGGTTTGCGAGCAGGGAGATTGCCCAGGAAAACCTCGGATGATGAGACCTTTTTTTGCTCGGTGAAGTAGTGTAGAGCGGCTCTTCATGGTGGGAACCCCAGGTTGAAGTGAGACTTGGCTCATTTGAAATGTAATGAGCATGCACCTGCATTTAGAAGTCATTAACCCCTTGTACCTCTGGAGGTGAGGTTTTTCAGCTTGAATTGGTTTTTTTCCTGCTGGAAGTTGAAAGCAACGACGCTTGTGTAGCTGCAGAGCAGGTTGCACTCCTAAATCCAAGCAGCTGCAGCTCTCAAAGGCTTCACAGCCTCTCCTTTGAGCTTTAGCCTGGGCAAAGTTGGGTGTTACCTTCAGAGGCGATTCGGTGTGAGCTGAACGAGTTCAATCTGGAACCAAATCACTGTTCTTGTCCCTGTCTTGAATGCTCCCATCTTTCCAGCCGGGCTGAAACATGGCATGGCATGCTGTCGGTTCCCTTGTGCCGTTTGGTAGAGATTTAAACCAGAGTTTTGGTCTGGGGAAGAAGGTCTGGTTTTCTCCTTCTGGATGGATCAGCTGTGCGTTGCTGAGATTTCAACTCAAAAATAAAGACCTGCTGAGGAAACTGGCTTAAGGATATATTCCTTCCAGCACTCTCTACCCTTCACATGTCCATGCGATACAAGATTTAGCACTGAATGAAGACAATAGATGTCTTAAATCAAATTCCAGCATCCTTTCTTGCCCACTCTCTCTGTTGCTTGAAGAATAAAGCCAAAAGATGTTGGTGAAGTATCAACGCTAACTAAAAGCAGACCAGAGCCTTGACCTGGCCCCTTCCCGACCTTCTCCTCTTCTGCTGCTTCCTTCCACCTCTTGGCAGTCAGTGCCTTGCTCAGCTAAAGTTAAACCCAGCTTCTGGCAGTATTTAAAGGGTTTAAACCCTTAAAGGGGTTGAGGGCGGGGTTTATTATAAAGTCTAGTTCTAGTTCTGCCTAGTTTGGTTCATGACGTATTTTGTTTCTCAGCATGTACTTGCCTATCAGTCTTGGATGTGGAAGTACTTTGAGAGCTCTGAATGCAATTATCGATATTACCGTGTCGCTTGAAATAGTTGCATTGAGTGTCCTTGAAGAGATGATGTGGGAAAGGAAAATGTTAATTATAATATGGATTATTCACCCTTTGTTAGACTTCCAGCCTATCTCACTTTGCCGAGAGCATCGTTTCACACAAATAACCTGATGTTTTGATGAAGCTGCTCAGCTGTTCAGGGATTTATTTTAAATTAAAAAAAAGAAAGTTAGTTCAGGCCAACAGCTTCTTAGAAAAGGAATATAAAAACTGGCGTGTGTGTGCAAAGACGCCGTCCCGCCGGGATCCGAGGTGTTAATCCGCAACACAACTCTTGACTGTAATATGAGTTTGACATGGTTTTTTTCCTCCCCAGTGTGTTTCCTGATCCGGTGTCGTTCTGTTGTTTGGTTTAAGATTAGCAGGAAAAAAAGAGCTCCCATGTGCTGCTGCAAATCCTGTCCCAGGTCCTTTCCCTCCTTCCCAGCAGCCTGAGCTGGCTGTCCCCGGGCCAGCTCAGGCTGGGCTTCACAGGGGAATTAGCCACCTGAGACCCCCATCACCTTTTTCCTTCACTTACTGGCCCAAAAAGCAGGGTGCCAGCTCTGTAGCATCACCAGCCCGTCTCAAGTGCAATGTCAAGTCTACTTAAACCACTAAGCTTGAATTTGAGTTCCCAGAACAGGATCAAATTCTTTCTGGTTAGATGGCTTCTTTAAACACAACTGACTTCTCAAAATATCCCAAGGGGTTAGTTAGTAGTTAGTTGTTAGTCTCAAATGCTCTTTGAGTATTTTGGAGATGTAAATATTTAACCCCATTGTACCAGACTGAGTCAGTTTATGCTTGTAGCAAAGTCCAAGGAAATTTGCAACTGGAAGTCGTGTTTCCGATTTCCCTGAGATTTAGCACGAATCGTGAACATGGTGGGAGCATCAATGGTTGGCTTACAAAGCAATGAGAACGAGGAGTTAAAATATTTTCTAAAACCATAAGCCTGTTCTCCCGAATGCTTAAATATGGTCCGGTAGCCACATACAGAGAGAACTAGAAGGGATGTTGAGCTGCTGGTGTGGTTCTGGGATGCGCCGTGTCCCTTGAGGAAGGCAGGTGGGCTCTGAGCAGTTTTGGTGTCTGTTGAAATGAGTCTGATGCTCGTGAAACCCTTTGGGGTCACCAGCTGAAGGTCGGTGCTGATGGGAGCGGGGAAGCATTAAGACAAGTTCAACCTGAGGTGCACGTCAACGAGGCACGGAAGGGTTGAGTTTCTACTGTAAAATCGCTAATAATCATCTGAAAGAGCAGATGTTTGGTTTATGTGAAAACCTGGTTTTGGGGAGTTTATAGTAAGGAATTGCTGATTATTTGGCCTTCTTGCTGTTCTTTTCAACCAAGGGCAAGAGAAAAATGGCGCTTGGAGAAAGAGGTTCTTCTAGAAATCCCAATGTTAAATGTTATTTTCCCCTTAAAAGTGACACTTCTTCACTTATCGCTTCTGTCCTCTGCATGCTTTGGAGCAGATTAGCTCTGCTGGCTTAAAATAAATATTTATCTCTCAGCTTGGCAGTTGTCGCGGCCATAACATGGGCAGGGCTGAGCCTGGTTGTGCTTAGCTGCTCTCAAACCCGCCGGTGGTCTTGGGGCTTCGCAGACGTTCCTGGGGAGTCTGAAATCTTCGTTCCTTGGTGATGACTGAAATGGAAACGGGCTTGATTCTTCATCTCGGGTTGAGCAGGTTGCTGTTTGTCATCCACAACAATTTGTTGCAATGAGGTGAGCTCCATTAAAAAAAGAGGGTAGACGCAAAATGCCACAAAATATTGGTGTTACGTCCGTTGCTGCCGTATTATGGTAGGCGTTGCTGGTAAATGATAGTTGGTTCGTTCTCTCCAGCTTGGATAATTACATTTTGCCAATCTGCACAGCGCTTCATTTACATGCCTTATCCTTCATTTCTTGATTCATTGTATAAAGTTGTGTGCTCTTAAATACAATACTTTCAAATACTTGTGCTCTCCAGGCATCCATGCTCCCAACAGTTACAACAGCCTTGAGTGACTTATCTAATCTCAAATGTTTCTTAATATAGAGTGCAGCTGGAAGCAGCATTCATTACTTGAAGTGTTTTTATTTTTGCCTTTTGTATCTCGTACGGCAAATAGGGAGCATCTCATACTGGTCACCACAATAAATGTTGTGAGATAGGTCAGTGTCTGCATCAGCGCTGCAAATGTTGGGTGGCCCTGATGGGGCTTCTCTTGCGACGAATAATGCGTATCGTTAGCATGTTGGAAAAATAAGTTTCTGTGTTACGGGGACAGAAGCTTTCTAATTTGTATGGTTAAAAAGAGGAGTTTCAAGGTATTTGAAAGACAAGTGCGTCGATGCTGTGTCTGGTGGAGGGTCTGAACTCTTGCGACGAATAATGCGTATCGTTAGCATGTTGGAAAAATAAGTTTCTGTGTTACGGGGACAGAAGCTTTCTAATTCGTATGGTTAGAAGAGGAGCTTCAAGGTATTTGAAAGACAAGTGTGTCGATGCTGTGTCTGGTGGGGGGTCTGAAATTAAACGAAGTAGGCAATTTAGCGTAATCTGTCCCCAGTTAAATAACAGGAATTGTGATTCAGCCCGTAACTGAGATGCTGTCAGCGTCTGCTCAAGGCTTTGGGTACTTGGGATTAACCTTCTGTCTCAGACTGTTGGGTTTTTACATCTGAGTTAACTATTAATTTCTTTTAACAGATCCAGTTTGCTGACCAAAAGCAAGAATTCAACAAGCGCCCGACGAAGATTGGCCGCCGTTCGCTTTCCCGCTCCATCTCGCAGTCCTCGACAGATAGCTACAGCTCAGGTGTGTGCCATCAGCTGCAGTGACAGCATCTCTGCAGACTGCAGGCTGTGTCCTGTGTTTTGCTCAAGGATCTCCCAGATCTGCTGTGTAGTCGGTAGTGTCAGAGGGAATCATAGAATCGTTATGGTTGGAAGAGACCTCAAAGATCATCAAGTCCAACCGTCTACCCAACACCACCATGCCCACTAAACCCACTAAACCGTGTCTCGAAGCACCACGTCTAAACATTTTTTGAACACCTCCAGGGATGGTGAGTCCACCACCTCCCTGGGGAGCCTGTTCCAATGCTTAAAAGCATGGAAAGAGGGTTGTTGCTTTTTTTTCTCATCTTCATGTATAGTTGGATAGAAAATTAAGTTACTCTGGTGCTCTTAACACTTCTGATCTCTCCTTATAACCCTCATGTGCAGTTGCTGCTGGCTTTCCTCCTCTTCCCCTTCCTTTTCCTTCCAGGCTCAGCAAAACAGTGTTTCTGTTCATGCTTGCATGTCATCTTCCCTTCCCGTTCTTGAATAAATCCATGTGGATCCCACTGTAGGTTAGGACTCACCCATTGCACATGAAGTTGGAGTCTTTGGAAGAGCAGTGGTGACCTTCGAAGGCCATGCATGTGTCTTCTGTGGTTTTCCTGCTGGAATCTGTGAAATGAAAATTTCAGCGAGCAGTGGACATGCTGTTTGGTCTTCTGGCTGTACTTACGGGAATTCACTGGGGAGGGAGGTTGGGTCTATTGGGGTTTGTTTGTTTTGTTTTAAATTTCAGGCGTCTTCTGAAGTCCCAGGTATTTTTACGAAGATTGGTTCTGGAAACTTGATTCATCTGGACTAGTATTTGGTGGTTGTGCGGCACTATCCAGACTTCAGGCTCTGGCCTCCGTGGCAGCAGGCTTGCTCCTTTGAGAACACGGCACAGCAAAGTTTTGTTTTGTCCTGCATAGGTGCTTGAGTTGTTTTGTTTTCTTTAAATGTGCATCATTTGCAGTGTAGACAACTGAAGATTTCTGGAGCAGTCCATGAATGTTTCTTAAAACCTAGTTAAAGGTAGATCCCTGTGAAAAATAGACTAATTTGATTGAGTTCTCTGTACATCAAACATTCAACCTTTATAAATCAAACATTTAACAATCAAACATTTAACATTTTGAGCTGATGCAAAAAAGGCAGCACAAGAAAGTCATGAAAACAAGGCTCCTGGTGGAAATTGGCATTTTTTTCCTTACTGCTGCCTTGAGAGAATGACTGCTAAAGCTTACCTTGACTTTGAGTGAGGAAGGTGAAGGTGCCCTGCACTTCATAAACAGTCTCTAGCATTATTCAGCAAATAAGTCACTGTGGCCACAGAGTGCTGAGGACGTTCAGTGCCACCACACTTCCCAGCAGATAAGAACATCACTGACCCATTCGGTAAAACATTATGCCCCCTTTAGCTAAAATTTAGCACCTTTAGCTAAATTTACCGTAGTCCAGTAACACCCATCTGGGACTGGTATCACACCTCACCTCCCAGTGTCCTCTTTTCTTTGTCTCTGAATATGTCGTTAAATACCTTTACTGTGCTGGAGACCTTCTGTCACTTCAGGGGTTGGTTATGAGGATAGTGGCTTTCCACGAATAGGGAGAGATCATCAGGGATGCTCTCAAATTGTTCGGGATAGGTCCATCCGGGATCCTTGGCACTTTGAAGGGAATACTGCTTGCTACCTGAAATGTTACAGCTACTGTCTTAGCTGAGAGCATCACAGAAAGGAGCTTGGATCCAAATCCCCAGCCCTCAAGGAGTCTTAATTCATCTGATCCTCTCCTCGTCCTGGCCCCTGGAAGAAGATGCAGAAGAAATCAACTTCCAACACGAAGGCTACAAAGAATGGAGATGTAAGCAACTGGAAACTGGAGGAGGTATTATTCCTCTGTTCCTTATGACTGTGAAGGCGAATGATCAGGCCTTTCTAGTGATGTGTACCAAAACTCATGGTGGAGTACCGTCAAGAGCTCTCGGATGGGTATTCAGGTTGGTGGCCAAGGTCTGGCTGCAGGCCTTGCAGAGGTCTGGCTTTATGCCAGAGCCATGGGGAATACGGAGCGTTCATAATGAGGCTCCACCACAGTCCTTCATTTAGTCCCTGTCCATGACATGGATGCATTTTTTTGGGATATTTGGCAGGTCATGGTGTATTTGAGGAGAATCTGGGTAGATTTGGTGCATCAGAGACCACGAGAGCTCAAAGGTGCATCCTACCTTGACCCTCTCAGCTCGATACCTTGTGTATAACAAGAAATAATTCTGCTTTGGGGGGGATGACGTGCTGTGAGCTACGGTTGGTTTTTGGTTGCAGAGTTTGCTGGCCATGGATGAGTCCTATTCTGCACACTGAAAACCTGTGGCCAAAATTCACATCTGAAGGTAGTCCACCCACATCTGCTCGAATGAGGGTGTTCTGGGCCATATCTCACCTGCAGGTTCCAGCTGCGTGTCTGCTGTTGAGGAAAGCAGGACAGAGCCCGTGGGCTCGCACAGGGCTGCTCACGCTGTCCAGTTGTGCGCATGGATGGAGGTGAAGCTTTCTCTGCTGTGCCGGCCAGCACCAGCACCAGAGACCGGTCCCTCACCTGTTTGATTTCCCAGGGTGGATGTAGTTGACAACTGCAGCTGGTGAAGGGTCTGGAGCACAAGTCTGATGGGGAGCGGCTGAGGGAGCTGGGGGGGTTTGGTCTGGAGAAGAGGAGGCTGAGGGGAGACCTGCTCGCTCTCTACAACCACCTGAAAGGAGGGGGTAGCCAGGTGGGGGTCGGTCTCTTCTCCCAAGTAACCAGCAATAGGACAAGAGGAAACGGCCTCAAGTTGTGCCAGGGGAGGTTTAGATTGGATATTAGGGAGAATTTCTTCACGGAAAGGGTTGTCAAGCCCTGGACCAGGCTGCCCAGGGCAGTGGTGGAGTCCCCATCCCTGGAGGTGTTTAAAAGATGTGCAGACGTGGTGCTTAGGGACATGGTTTAGTGGTGGGCTTGGCAGTGCTGGGTTAACGGTTGGACTCGGTGATCTTAAAGGTCCTTTCCAACCTAAATGATTCTGTGATTCTACAGCTGAAGCTGATGCCTGTCTGAAGTCCTAGTAGGTCTTGACTGTTGAAGCTTTAGAGAAGATCCCTGTTCTTGTGCCCGTCCTGTCACAGTACGTGCCATAACCTGTTGGGAGCAAACAGGATAAAACCTCCCACCTATGATGAATGTGGTTTCATGTTTTTTTCTTGAGCTGTCTGGAGAAGGTGGGCAGAGCACCGTGTGAGCCAGCAGCGAAGCGTGGAGCGATCCTCTCTGCCAGCACAAGCAATGAGCTAGGTGCCACCACTAAAGGGGGACCGCGTTAGTGGTGGAAGGTTGAGGAGCCAGCAGAAGCCTGAGAGGTTTAAACAGAGACATTTTAGCTCTGTTAAAGTATAGAAAGCCTCCACAAATGCAGGATCCAGCTCCTGGCTGACTGCTGCGAAAAGGTGCTGTGCACAGAACTTTGACTTGAGCCTAGGTGATGGGCCAGAAATCTTCCTGACGTAGAGATGGAAAGCCTCCTTTGTGTTTCATTTCCCTGATTCTAAGGATATCAGAGGTGAGCTGGGGCAGGACCATACTGTGACAGCCCACTGGGTTGAGGCAGTATTACTGGTCCTGCCTGTCTCCCATTCCTTCTGGCCCTAACGTATCTCAGAACCGCAGTCAGATCAGATGGCTGAGCAGATTCATATGAACCGGCTTCGTGGCAGTAGTGCATTGCCCGTAACAGAGATGATTGCCTGCGCACACCATGAAAAACACACTAGATGAGGACATACAAGCTTTTTATGTTTTTCAGCAACCCAGGTTTAGAAGAGCAAAGGTAACTGGTGGAAAAGTTGTGGTTATCTGGTCCTCTCTTGCTCCGGGCAGAGGCAGGTGCTCATCTCCAGAAGATGCAACTTCTGGAGGTTGTGATCTGATCCTGGGCGCACGAATGGTGAAAGCCACGGACAGTCTGATGGCTTCACCCTAGTTCCAGTGGAACAAGCGACTCTTCTTTGTCTCCTTTCCCAGCTCTTGGATCGCTGCTTTTGTCATGCTGCCTTGTACACTTGGAAGAACCTCCAGAGGCTTGGAGGAGCCCCCCAAGGTTGGGAACAACCTGGGTGACCCATCACCTCTGCAGCATCTGCGTTCCCCACAAAGGGCTTTTAGGAGAAATTGAGGAGCATATATGCCTTTTCCTCCCCAGAGGGACATCAGCCCAGGCTCTGTTTGCACTTTGTAAGCCACCTGGACTATGTTTGTAATGTTATCGTCTTGGGTAGCATGTTTTAAGCTGCCATTAACGATTAGACTTCTTTAATACAGGTCTGTGATTAATATAACATCAGTACAGGTTTTACAACTCCATCCGATATCTAATCAGCGGGGTATATTTTATGGCTGTCATTTTTCAAGACTAACAGGCTGATTAGCCTGGCTAATGTCATCGTGTTTGCTCCCGATTCACAGCTGAAAGAACTTGGAGCAACTTTGGGGAATTCTCCTCCGCCCCTTGCACTTAGCATCTCCTTCTAAAGCATCAGCAATTGCAATTAATTAGCTTGTGAAAGTATTCTGTTTCTCTCCTAATAAAAGCTGCTAGGCTGACAGTCAAGACGGAAGACTTCTGTTCCCACGACGATTGCAGGATGGGTGGATAAATCCCATTAGTACCTCTCGGCGTGGATCTTTGTCATTCTCCTTTTAGGGCTGAGCAGTAGCACAGTCTACACAATCCATTAAGATCTCCTGGGATGCGAAAAAGGCTGGAAAAGAAGAAGCATGAGCTGCATAGAGATATTTCTGGAGGGGAAGAATCATAGAATCATTTAGGTTGAAAAGACCTTTAAGGTCCAACTACCAAGGCCACCACTAAACCATGTCCCTAAGCACCACGTCTACGCATCTTGTAAATACCTCCAGGGATGGGGACTCCACCACTTCCCTGGGCAGCCTGTGCCAAGGCTTGACAACCCTTTCCGTGAAGAAATTTTTCCCAATATCCAATCTAAACCTCCCCTGGCACAACTTGAGGCTGTTTCCCCTTGTCCTATTGCTGGTTACTTGGGAGAAGAGGCCGACCCCCACCTGGCTACCCCCTCCTTTCAGGTGGTTGTAGAGAGCGATCAGGTCTCCCCTCAGCCTCCTCTTCTCCAGACCAAA